>NC_064808.1:41066252-41119671 GCF_023721935.1 Panthera uncia | reverse complement strand
GCATTTTTTTTGGTACAAAAAGGTGGTTTCATTACGGAGACAGAACCTGTGGGCAGAAAGAGCTGCCTCGGAATTGTGAGGAATGACTGATTACACACTTGGGAGTTGGGGGAGGTAAAGGCAAGGGGAAGTTTCCCAAAGGATTTTCATGCACATATTTATTTTTAAACTTGAAAACTCATGAACGACTTTAAATTGAAATTTAAACTGAAAATTAAAAAGTTGTGGATTTAGGTTGCTGGCCAAGTTCATACAAATGCAAGGACCGGTCTATCAGTGTGCCCTATTGTTAACCATTCATGACTTGGGAGACATGGGACTCATTATAATATTATAATAACTTCTATAGAAATGTAGAGATAGATATTTTCTCCAAACAAACTTAACCAATTTTGAGACAGTTCAACTTAACTGTATAAATTTCTATGGGTAATTACATGAAACAAAGAGAGAATGGGAACACCCGCTTCCACCCTCACAAATAAAAAATAGAAAAAAAGAAAAAGACATGTCCCATGACATGTGAGTCACATAAAGTATCTATCTACAGATTTAATTTTTGACTCTAGTGTGCATTACAAGTAGAATTCCTAAAAATGTACTTAAAAATTTGTGAACAGGCATTTTCCAAGATCCTATTTATCACATCCACAATGATCTGGAATTATGATGATCTAAACTACAGACATTGATTTTTAGTTCCACGTGACAACTCTCAAACATGAAGGACACAAAGCTTAGCTTTGATTCTCTTTAATTCTTCTTAATTTAACAATAAAAAAGGTCAGGTTAGTTCCTTTAAAACTGTACTATGGCTGTAGTTTCCATGGTAGAATAAGGAGTTGAATCTACATAGAAATTATCAGCCAATAACAATAGGTCTTTGTCCAGCTGTGACTACTTTCCTCTTCTACAACCAGTCCTTATCAGGCTCAGGAAATGCCTGTTTTAACTGACAGGTAGGAGATTAAATCTACAGCTGCTGAAACACAATCTCAGCTCTGTTAGATAGGCTTTCATTGAAAAGCACTACAAACACATAATTTGTTTATGTTGTACCAGCAATCTCTGACAAAGCAGACTGTCTAGCTGAGACAAATGTGGTTAAACCCATTTATTGTATTATTTCTGCTACACAGAACAGGCTCTTAAAACGCAGAAACTAGACAAGGCACAAAGCTCTAGCTGTCTAAAGAAATCAAGAATAGATGACTTCTTGTTACACTAGCTCTTTTTACACAGAAAGCATGTTCTCCCCTGGAAAACATCTATTCCAATTTCTCTTTTAAGTGGGTGGTTCAATTATGTTTATGCTTTCAGTTTTTAAAGTTTCTTTTGTTCCTTTCAGCATAAACAGGCATAAAATCACCTAATCACTGAATATCTCTAGATTTAAGAACATGAATATTTATAGCAAGTGCTATATCACCTCCTCAAAAAAAATATCCATAATGATAAATTCTAATGACAATCCACCTTTTTTCAATATTTATTGCAAATTCTTATAATGCTATTTGGTTTATTTCACTTGATTAAAAAAAGCTTTGCACTTATAAGGAATATGAACAATACTTTTTTAAAAACTAAGGAGTTATGCATAGAGATACCTAATTTTATAAAATCAATGTCACGGGAGAGATTTTAACAACAATAATAATGAAAGCTGCTAGCCAAGCTGCTACTTGCTCCAAGTTAATAATAGGAACTAGAAATAAAAGTTTTTTATATCTAAAATCTATTCTTTAGATAAACTTGTTTAATTCTAGCATTGAGTATACTGCATATAATAAACTGTACAATTAAAGATTAAAGTCTTTATCTACCTTTCCTAAATCCTAAAAGTTATAATCAATGATAATGAAACAACAGATGGTATACAATATGGTTTTAAAAATAAGAAAACAGATGCTATAGCTCAAACTTGTCAAAAATTTTTAGGAAGAGTAGCATAATAAAATAAATAATTATAAGAAACTATATTTGAAACATGGCCAAAAGGATTATGGTTAGCCACTCTCAAACATGTCACCATCCCCTAAAATCTTACTTTATTTTTCCTTAACCATCATCATAAAAAAGGAAAGTGAGAAAATAATCTTCCAAGTTGGAACATATGTGCCACTTGGAACTCTGAGTTAGTCTTAAAATATAGAAAGTATGCAATAAACTAGCTGAATCCATGGGGTCTCCCTCAAACAGCATGGATAATGAGGGGAATCCATAACAGACATAAACAAACCCAGAAAGATGTCTAGACCCCACATCATTATGTATGATATATGCCCAAGATATATGGGCATACATTTGAATGTTCAAGTTCAAACATGGCTTCTATTAGACAGATTCAGTCACAGCATGGGGTTTCTTTAATAAACAAACCTTACTGTTAGAAAATATTGGGGACTCAAATCATGTATTATGCTCCAGCTAGTTAGAGATGTGGTGCTGTAATGCCCTATATCCCTTGAAGCTTTTGTATAACAGACTGTAAATAATAATAATAATAAATAAATAAACTACATCCTAAGAAAACACATAGAAGTCTTAGATTTTTGTATTTCAAGTTGGGAGCCAATACTACACAAAGCTAGCATCTCAACATATGCTCAAGAATTTACCTTTCCCATTAAAAATTAGAAATAAGTTTAACAATGTGGGCCTTGGTTTTTTATTCCCCATAATTCTTAAAGATGCTGAATGCAGTCACATAAAAAAATGTAACCATAGTCATTTATCTCACAACAATAGGTTCTTTGCCATATTTGAAATATATACACGTTTAATATAAATAGATTTACCTCACTTTAGAACCCTGGACTTTTAGAACTGGAATGGCTTTGGAAAGTTTTCATTTTAAACGTAAATATAATAAACCCCAGAGAGGAGAAGTGACTTGTCAAGGTTACGAAACTTGAGAATGGCTAAACCAAAGGTAAAAATAAGGGCTTTAGTCTCCAAGTTTACTGATTTCACAAAATCATAAAATCAAAGATTTTCAGGGATGGAAAAAGATTTAGAGACTATATAATCCAGTAATTCTCACCTACTCGAGGAGTTCTGGTGAGCTTTCTCAGAAATATGTGTACTCTCTCCTCCCTCATCCAGAACCACTGATCAGGCCTAACCACCACATTTTATGGAGGAGAAAATGGAGGCACCTAAGGATAATGTGACTTACCTATGGTGACATAACTAGTCAAAATCAGCTCAGATTAGAACTAGATCTCCTAACTCCCAGTTCAGGAATTTTCTTTTTTCTTTCCCAGTTTTCTTTCTGCCTCCTTTAAGGTAGAACCTAAAAACAAAGATACCCTTTCTGTCCCTGGCATTAGTCCAAATATGTTTTTTTCCTAAACATAATCTACATCAGGTAGAGGATAAAGGCAAATTTCAGTTCTTCTACAAAGACATTCTGGCAACACTGATACACAGTGATTCTGATAAGTTCCTGTCTTCCTTTTTCCCAACTGTCCCCTCTCAAATCTGTACGCCTGGGACACACATTAAAACCAGTCATGTATTCTTCTTCTTTTTTTTAAATGTAGTGAGACCATGAACTCCTTTGAGAACAGAATCATAGCTTTTACTCTCATATTCCTTGCAATATACATAACACAAAGGCAGCTTTCAGCAAAATATAAATAGAGTTATTTTCCCAAAGATCAGGCTACTAATTTTAAAAAGCTTAAGAGTGGACTGACTAAACAGAATGAAACAGCATATAAAAAAGACAATAAATCATGACTAAGTATAGTTTTTTAGAGGAATGCAAGGTTGGTTTAACATTTGAAAATCAATCAGTAAAATTCATCATAATAAGAAATAAAGTAACAAAAATGAGATCATTTCAGTAGATGCAGAAAAAGCATCTGAAAAACTTTAATACCCATTCATGATAAGACCTTCCAAAAAACTTAACTACAAGGGAATTTCTTCAATCTTATCAAATTTAGATTTGAAAAACCTACATCAAACATCATAATCAATGGTGAAAGTCTCCATGCTTTCTACACAAGAACAGGAAGGCAAGAATGTCCACTCTCACCACTTCTATTCAATATTATACTGAATTCCCTACCCAGTGCAATAATGAGAGGAAAGAAAGAAAATGCACAGTTTGAAAAAGAAGAAGTTAAACTGGTTTTAGCTGCAGAAAACATAATAACTATAGAAAATCTTAACGAGTTTGATAAAAAAAAAAAAAACAAAACTACCAGAACTGAAAAGAAATTTAAGCAAAGTCAAACATTCAAGGTCAATAACAAAAATCAGTTGTCTTCCCATATACTAGATATACTAGAATAAGCTATTAGAAAAAGAAATTTTTCTAACTCCATTTACAATAGTATAAAAAATAAAATACTTAGAAAATTTTAACCATAACAACAGAGAGGGAGGCAAACCATAAAAGACTCTTAAATACAGAGAACAAACTGAAGGTTGCTGAAGGTGTTGGGTGGGGGATGGACTAAATGAGTGATGGGCATTAAGGAGGGCACTTGTTGGGATGAGCACTGGGTGTTATGTGTTAAGGGATGAATCACTAAATTCTACTCCTGAAACCATAATTACACTATATTCTAACTAACTTGTATTTAACATTTTTTTTGAAGAAAGAAAAATTTAACCAAAGTATAGAAGGCTTTTCTACCCTGAAAGCTATAGAACACTGCAAAGGAAAAATTTTTAAATACAGAAAAATTGAGAAACATACCATATACATGTAATGGATGGCTGAATATTGTTAAGATAGCAATTCTCACCCAAATTAATCTACAGATTCAACATGATCCCAACCAGAATCCCAGAAGATAGAGTCAAAATGATTTAAAATCTATCTAAAAATTCGTCAAAACAATTTTGAAAAAGAAAATTGTAAGTAGAGAACAATATAGTAAGATTTTAAGACTTACTACAATGCCATAGTAATTCATTCCAGGCGGGACTGTGCAAGGACAGACATATAAATCAATGAAACAGAATAGAGACTCCAGAAATAAACCCACGCTTAATTTTCACAATGATGCCAAGGTAATCCAATATGAGAAAGGACAGTCTTTGAAACAGATTTTGCTAGAAATGGAGATATATATGGAGAAAAATAAGCCTAGACCCTTCTCTGACACCAAACACAAAATGTAACTACACATAGAAAAGACCTAAACATCTGACCTAAAATTAGAAAAATTCTGGAAGAAAACAGAGGAGGAAATCTTTGTAACATTATATTAGGCAACACTTAAAACATAACACACAAAAACATGAACCAGGAAAGAAAAAAAAAAGATAAAATGTCATCAAAATTATAAACTTCGCTCTTTGAAAGACACAGTTAAAAAGACAAAAAAAGTAAGCCACAAACTAGGAGAAAATATTTGCAAAAGAAAATAAAGAACTTTCTATCCAGAATATTTTTTAACTGTTACAATTCAATAAATGAGACAAATTAATAAAAACATCACTAAAGATGTGAATAGACTATTCACACACAAAACTATATGAATAATCAATAAGTACATGAGAAGACTCTCAACATCACCAGTCACCAGAGAGGTGAGTATCAAAACCACAACGAGATACCCCTAAAACCTACTAAACTGGTTAAAATTTTAAAAGATTAACAATACCAAGTGTTGGTGAGGGTACAGAACAAGTGGGACTTCCAACGTTCCTAATGGGAATAAAGATGTTACAGCCAGTTTCTCTAGAAAGTTAAACATACAATTTCCATACAACCCAGAAATCAATGTACTCTTAGATATATATATATATACACATGAAAAGGAAAACATATGTGTACATATGTGTACTTGCAACATTATTCATAACAGCCAATAACTGGAATAAATCCAATGTCCATTAACTGGAAAATGGCTACACAAATCATGCGTGCCCATGTACATTCTATGGAAAACTACTTAGCAATATAAGGGAACAAAACATTGATAGACCCAGGAACATGAAAGAATCTAAAAATCATGAAAAAATGTGAACATAAAAGAGTATGTACTATATGATTCCATTTATATAAAATCCTAATAAAGACAAAATTATAGTGGCAGAAAGCAGATAAATGAGTGGAACAAGTGTGTCATAGTGAGGATGTGACTGCAAAGGGACATGAGGAAACTTCTCAAGGCTAAAAAGTTATAAATGGCTATATACAATGCCCAGAATTTAACACTTGAATTTTACTGCATGTAATTTATACGTCAGTAAAGCAGGGAAAAAAACAATTTTGAAAAGTGTAAAAATTATAACTGTTCTATGAAGAAGGCATTAATTTCTTATTTTACAGATGAGATAAAAAAGAGTAGGTAATTTATTCAACATTATAGCTAGTAAGTGGCAGAGCCAGAATTCACATCTGTATCTTCGGCAGCTGATACTCTTTCTAAAACGATAAGGCGATTTCCTTTGTGGATAGAGTATTCACAGCATTCTTAGGAAAAGGAAAATTCTACTTTAGCATTAAACAGAAAAAGTGTTCCATTGGGAAGTCCTGCCTCAAAATGTAGCCTTCCTGAGCTATCGAGTTGCTTGGGACTTTTTTGTTTGTTTGTTTCATTCACACTAACTTGTTAAAATGACAGGCTTATCCCACCTGTTATTAGCTTGGAAAGAAAAGCAATTCGTACCACAAGAACACCTAAATTCACCAAGTACTGCAAACCTGAGCAGCTTATTCCTTGGTCCCAGGAACTGATCTCCCAAAATGCCATGATACTAGCATATGGATGGAAGAAGCAAGAGTAGGCAAATTTCAATCATTTTTAAAAGTTTTATTTCAACAATAAAAAATAGTGAAAAGCCCATTATTTCATTAAGAGGCAGTGTGTTACATAGTAAAATAAGTCCTGGAATAAGTAAAATGAAGTTAAAAGATCTAGATCAGAATCAGTATCATAACAAATTGCTTAACTTCAAGTTTTTTCTCCTCATTAAAAGAGGAATAATAATACCTACCTCACAAGGTTGCTGTGAAGAGAAAATCATGTAAAGTGCTTAGTATATAGTAGACACAGTCTGCTGAATTTAAATTTGATAATTTCAAACTAGTTCAGTGCTCTCTTAAAGAATCACACCTCCTTTTGGAGAACATTTCAGAATCGTGTGTGTGTGTGTGTGTGTGTGTGTGTGTGCGTGTGTGTGTGTGTGCACGTGCGCGCGCGCTCTTCATTACAAATTCTCTCCTTTGGGAGACTCATTATACCCTGAGGGAAAAAGTGATGCTGCCCATTGCTACTGATTTCCTGGGATAAGCTTTAGGATGATGGGCATATATGACTTGACAATCACCAAAACACATGAAGAATAGGTAGGAATAAAAGCTCTGAAGAACACAGCTGGGTTTCTCTTATCCTATAAAGGTTTTCTAAAAGAAGAATGATTAAAAAATATTAAAAAAACAGAATACTATTTTCACTGAAATATCAAAGGAAGGTTAATAGTAAGGTTAAAAGATTCTGAATTATTTTATCAGGCACAAAAATAAAAGGTACACACTGAAGAAGACCTAATGACAGATGTTAATCTAATTTGCTTCTCCTGACATTATAGTAACATTACCATGTTATTAATTGCTTTAAGTCACTATGGTAATTGCATGATAATAATAATAGTAATAATAGTAATGGCACACTGATATAGTACTTGCAACGTGTCAGGCACTTTTCTTAGTGCTTTACATGCAAGAACCCCTTTAATTATCGAAACATATGTATAAGGTAGGCACTATTATGTTCTCATTTTTATAGATGAGGCGTAGTAGCTTGCCTCAAGGTCCAGGAAGTCTGGTTCTAGATCCTACTCTTAACCAACGTGCCATAACTGCCTAATGTTGCAGAGATTCTCAAATTTGGTGCCATATTGTAGGAGTAAAGTTGGTAAAGAACGGAGAAATGAGAGGGAAATAAGGACAATCTTGAAAATTTCTTAGAGAAAGTATATATATATTTGAAGTAGTGTAATAAGTGTAAAAGTTCTCCATGCTATAAACTGAATTTCATAAACATATATTTGTGATTCTGTTTTTACTGTATCTAGTATAAAGAACTGAAAGCAGAACAACATGGCTCATGTTACAAGTGACTGTGTTGGGGCGCCTGGGTGGCTCAGTCGGTTAAGCGTCCGACTTCAGCTCAGGTCATGATCTCACCATTGGTGAGTTCGAGTTCCACATTCCCACACTGGGCTCTACGCTGACAGCTCAGAGCCCAGAGCCTGCTTCAGATTCTGTGTCTCCCTCTCTCTCTGCTCCTCCCCTACTTGTGCTCCATCTCTCTCTCTCTCTCTCTCTCTCTCTCTCTCTCTGTCTCTGTCTCAAAAATAAATAAACATTAAAAAATTTTTTTTAAAAAGTGACTGTTCACTTCCACATGGCCTAGGAAAGCTCACAAATATTTAAAGTTAAAATGTGCATCTTAGAAGATAAAAAGAATTTTTTTGTGTCACAATATTAACATAACTGGAAATTTCTGTAATACTCAAGAATTGTATGAGGTTATTTTTGTTTATCTAGAGGGCACATAAGTTTTAAAAATTAAAAAATATTGAATAATATAAAATTCACTGCTTAGATGTTAAGACTAGACTGAAATTCTGGTTCTTTTACTATCTTATTTTGAATCAGTAAATCTCAATTTTCTTATATATAAATGAGGTTATAATATTTCTATCGCTTACCTTAAAGGAATCAAGGTGAAGATTACCTACTAGATATGGAAATTATCTGAAAAATATGAATTACTATGTGAATGTACATTCTTTCCTCTAGCATTTACTCTAAATACTCTGTAAGCCAGCACATTTTTTATTTGGGGTTCACCATAGTTCTACATATAGAAATGTTCCTAGGAATAAAGAAGCTCAAGAAATGTGACTTAAGACTTTTAGAAGACTTACTACATTCTTGAAAATTATGCCAGATACTTTCACACTTTATCTCAATTAATCTACACAACAGCACAATTCTATAAGATATCATTATGACATTTTATTGATTCAGAAAGATTAAGACAATGGAGTTACTAATGTGACAAAAACAGGATTCAAAATCAAGGGATTCTGATGCCTTTTTACTATAATGCCTTTCAACGTAAAGAAAAGTTAAGATTTAATCAGCTAAGGAACTGCTAACTGGAATTTTTCTGTGGTTATTAATGCTTTTCTAGCTTTCTAAAATTTGAGAAGATCAAATTGTTGACCGAAGTTTAAATCTGGCTCCATCATTGATGGACATTTTCTGGTGACTTTTTTTTTTGAAGATGGAAATAATGCACCAGCTATTTCTTTCTACCTCAACATTCTACTGAATTATAAGAGTAAGCTATATTCACCTCTTGATAGTGAATCTACATCACCATCTCTTGATGACAAATCTCTTGACAGGATACTATTAGAAGTTTTGTTCACCAACATTGAAATCATATCAACAGTGGCATTTGCGGATCTCAGAAGCTAAGAAGAACATATTGATTGTTTGTAAGGAGTGGAAGTGACCATGGCCTAGGCCCAAATATCTCATCAGTTACAGGGTTCCTCCAAACATGAAGGCTATTGAATTCAAATGCAAGTGAAAAGGGAATAAAGTGTATCAATACTGTGTTCTTTTTAAAGATTCTTTGTAAGAAACTTCTAAGTACCACTGAGATCACAACATTTAGCCAACCATTGAGGTGACTACCTCTTTCTGTTCTTTAACTCTTTAAATCAAAGTTGATTCTCATACTTTGTACTTTGAGTATTTCATTTTTTTATTCTGAAATGAGTTCAAATTTACAGAAAAGATTCCAAAAACTGCAATATACCCTTTGAAGACCCTACTGAAGTTTTGCCAACTGTTGGAGTATGTCTTTTACAGCAATAAGCTCCAATCCAGGATCATGTGTTGTCATGTCTCTTCAGTTTCCTTCAATCTGGAATTGTTCCTCAGTTCCTCCTTGACCCTTATGACCTTAACACTATTGAAGACTTCAAGACAGCTATTTTGCAGACTGTTCCTAAATTGTTGTTTTTTTCCCCCCAGGTTATGCATTTTGGCAGAAATATCACAGAAGTGTTGTTATGCTCTTCTCACTGCATCCCATCAGGTAGGTTATGACATCTATTTGTACCATCGCTGTTAATGTCACCTGAGTAATGTGGGATCTGCCAGTTTTCCCCACTATGCTGTTATTCTTTTCTCCTTCTTTCCCTAAGTGTTGTGTGAGGAGATACTTTGTGACTCAAATAAACATCTTATTGTTCATCCACCTCTTATCCAGTAGTTTTAGCATCTCTTTATGTTTCTTATCTGAATTCATTATCACTATGATGGTGATCAAGTGGTAGTTTTCTTTTCATAATTTCTTGTACATTTGTTAGTTGGCACTCTACCATAAGGAAGAGCTTTCTCTTCTCTCATTTGTATGTGTATATATATATGTACATATAATATGCATATATATTATATATATACATATATTTGTGTGTATGTGGATATATATATATATATATACATATATACACACATACATATATCAGTGTGTATTTGTGCACTCTTAATGTATTAAATGAATTAACTCTTTTTTTATTCTTACCTTGTGCCAGATATGAACACAGATTGCCCCTTCGTGATGGATTTTGCATCCTTTGTTATGTCCCTATAATTTTTTAAGCCCTTCTTTAATTTCTGGAACAAGAAGATGTTCCAGATTTATCCTGTATTTTCCCTGTTTCAGACCTGGACTGAGTGGAATGATATTTAGAAGCTAAGATCTGGTTGCAAGGTACATTCATTACTTGTAGTGTATACCTTGGTCTTAGAGCCTCTCAGTAGATAGACCTTAAAAATATTTTTTTGTATATACTACACACACTCATACACATTTACCCCTAAATTCACTTCTATATACAACTAGAATATACATTTAAAAGAATTATATATCTCTATGTAGAATATAATATCTATATATATAAAAGCATGAAATCACTTTGATACTTCCAGCTCCACTCCAGCACCACAGATTATTCTTGTCTTCTTCCTGTTTTCCATATTTGTAATTCTACTTTCTAAAAAAAATTTAAAGCCCTATCACAATTCCACTGGCATTTTTCACAGAAATAGAACAACCCTAAAAGTTGTATGGAATCACAAAAGACTCTTTATAGCCAAAGGAATCTCAGGAAAGAAAAAAACAAAGCTGATGGCATCACATTCCTTGATTTCAAACTATGTTGCAAAGCTGTAATAATCAAAACAGTATGGTTTTGACATTAAAACAGATACACAGGGGCGCCTGGGTGGCGCAGTCGGTTAAGCGTCCGACTTCAGCCAGGTCACGATCTCGCGGTCCGTGAGTTTGAGCCCCGCGTCAGGCTCTGGGCTGATGGCTCGGAGCCTGGAGCCTGTTTCCGATTCTGTGTCTCCCTCTCTCTCTGCCCCTCCCCAGTTCATGCTCTGTCTCTCTCTGTCCCAAAAATAAAATTAAAAAAAAAAAAAAAAAAACAGATACACAGATCAATGGAACAGAATCAATAGCCCAGAAATAAGCCCCCACG
Source organism: Panthera uncia (assembly GCF_023721935.1). NCBI lineage: Eukaryota > Metazoa > Chordata > Mammalia > Carnivora > Felidae > Panthera > Panthera uncia. The sequence goes on along the minus strand of NC_064808.1, from coordinate 41,108,130 downwards.
CACATATAGGTAGTTAATTTATGACAAGGGAGCCAAGACCAAACGATGGGGAAAGGACGGTCTCTTCAATAAATGGTGCTGGGAAAACTGGACAGTCATATACAAAGGAATGATATATTTTATCATATACAAAATATAACTCAAAATGGATTGAAGACTTGAATGTATGACCTAAAACCATAAAACTCCTAGAAAAAAACATAGGCAGTAAGCTCCTTGACACTGGTCTTGGTGATGATTTTTGGGATTTGACACCAAAACCAAAAGTGACAAAAGCAAAAATAAGTAAGTGGGACTACACTGAACTGAAAAAACTTCTTTCTGCACAACAAAGGGAACCACCAACAAAATTAAAAGGCAATCTACCTAATAGGAGAAAATATTTGCAAATCATATATTTGATAAGAAGCTAATATCTAAAATATATAAAGAACTCATACAACTCAAGAGCAAAAAACCCAAACAATCCAATTTAAAAATGGAAAGAATATCTGAACAGACTTTTTCCAAAGAAGAAATATAGAAGGCCAACAAACATGAAAAGGTGCTCAACATCATTAACCACTGGGGAGATGCAAATCAAAACTATAATGAGATATCATCTCACACTGATAGAATAACTATTATCAAAAAGGTAAGAGGGGCACCTGGGTGGCCCAGTTGGTTAAGCATCCGACTCTTGACTTCAGCTCAGGTCACAATCTCACGGTTCATGAGTTCGAGCTCCATGTCAGGCTCTGCGCAGTTAGTGCAGAGCCTGCTGGAGATTCTCTCTCTGTCCCCCCACCCCCACCCCCACTTACACTCTCTTCTCTCTCTCTTAAAAATAATTAATAAACTTAAAAAATATATAAGAAATAAGCATTACTGAGGGTGTGAAGAAAAGGGAATCATTTCTACTTGGTAGAAATGTAACTTGGCACAGCCACTATGGAAAGCAGTATGGAGGTTCCTCAAAAAAATTAAAACTAGAACTAGCACATGATCCAGCAATTCCACTTTTAGGTACTTAACTGAAGAAAATGAAAACTAGAAAAATCAAATGTACTTCCATGTTCTTTGCAGTGTTGTATTCACAATAGCCAAGACATGGAAACAACATAAATAGCCACCAATAAATGGATGGGAAAAGAAGATGTGATACATAAATACACACACACACACACACACACACACACACACACACACTGAAATATTATTCTGCCATTAGAAAGAAAAAAGAAAAGAAACCAAGCTCACAGATACAGGGAACAGATTGATAGTTGCCAGAGATGGGGGTAGGGCATGGGTGAAATGCATGAAGGGTGTCAAAAGTTACAAACTTCCAACGTGTAACTAGACTTATTGGGGTGATCATTTTGCAATATATACAAATGCCGAATCATTATGTAATGTACCTGAAGTTAATATAATGCTATATGTCAATTATTCCCCAATAAAAAAAATTTTAACTAAATTTTAAAAAACTCTAGCCCCCATTGTATATATGCATTTGCTGGTATATCCATGTGTGTGTTTATATGTGTTTATATATACATAATTATATATGTATGTGTATTTACATGTGTATACATATACGTATATGTAAGTGAGTTTACATATGCATATACATATGTGTATGTGTTTATATGTGTGTGCATGTATATATACACATATGTATATATGTACGTGTGTATATATATCTATCATATTTTACCAACCAATCTCCTGACCCTGACAAGCCACTCACCCACTTGGCAGCCTTCACCTGGTTGGCCTCGACTCTTATTGAGCCATCACCTTGATGAGCCACTTTCCTTACAGGGCCCTCAACCTACCAGATGCCACTCAACTCAGTTGCCTTCTTCCATTGGGCCTGCCTCATTGCTCTTTGAACTAGAAAGGGAGGGAGGAAAAGAAGGCAGAAGAGCCCTATTATCTTTTGATGTATGTCCCTACTTCCTATTAATTAGCCACTGCTATTTCCTCCATTTCATTTAACTGTGAGACAATATGGTATAATAAACGGCAGACTGATTTTGAAGCTGCGGAGACCTAAGTTTGATACCTGGCTCTAACTAGCTGTGTAACCTTAGTTTGCTCATCTGTCCATTGGCAATGATAAAATATACATTGTCGTGTATTTATGAAGGTTAATGAAAATACACATAAAGAAACTGATTCAGTGCCTGTCAGAAGAAACCATAAATGTGAACTGTTATTAAATTTTTAGGCTTAGATGGTAAACACCAAAATAAAGGTATGTACGAAATTGATTATGCTGTGGAGCTATCAGGGTGAACGGCAGCAAAGACAACAAACGAACTAACTTTTGCACTGGATCTTGATACCCAACCTGGCTGTTGGACCTTCAGTGCTATGTTCTGCCAACAATAGAGAGGAATAATATAACAAAAATAAAAAGACGTTCAGGGAGGATCAGAATAGGTGCTCAATAAATAGCGGGAAATGCCTCTTCATGTTCAGCCTCTAAAATAAAACATAAGACGCTGAAGGAAGATCATCCTATGATTCCAGACAGCATTTGGATTTCTCAATTAGATTCCCGTTTAAAAACACTTCCATGGAGGAGATAGTATTTCCACACTGAGAATGGGAGTGAAATGAGATTATATTCAGGTGTTATAAGTGCTTTAAAAGGTGATGAGTTACTTAGTAAAGTTGAAAGTCATAATTGCTTCCTCTTTCCCAATAAAATATGAATACAACCATTATGCCTTAGAGACCAAACACTTTCATGTCACCTAGATATCTTTGAAGAGACCACAAGAAGTTCTTTCACAAAACGTTCCCTTGAAGGGAAATGGGTAGTGGAGTTTGAAGTAGTTAAGCACAGCACTGCCAATCTTGCTTTTTAAGCCACTTCCTTCCCCAAGTCCTTCTCAATCCCTTCCCCCCAAAAGAAAGCTTAGATGAACACGGAGAAATTTCCTTCTCTTTCCTGTACTTCTCACGTTTCTTATCTCCTCCCCTCCGCATAGAATAAAAATAACTTGGTTCACTTGGGCACCCTGAAGAGCCCAGCTAGTTTACCACTGTGATGTTCCAGTTCAGACTTAAATCTTTCAAAGTTACTCTCCTCTTCCCTAAATTCTGTTATTCAGTGTGAAACTTAAAACTTGCTAATGACTGCAAACCAGAAATTCAGCCTGACATGAAGATGTGAATTACCACGAACCTCTTAGTCTTTCACAAACCTTTCAAAGGAGATTAACCATTGCTTCATACCTACTGGGTTACAGCATCCTTTTATACAAACACCAACTGCTACTTAACGAATTATTTTTTTAAAAAAAGATCTGTAATGCCTTCTATAGCCATTGAAAAGTGTCTGTGTACTACTTCTCGAGCCTGCCTTTTAGCTGACTAACAAATATTATGAACATAACCTTGTAGATCCTTCACATTTAAAGGCAACATTCTAAAGAAATTTAAAGTACGTTCTGCCAATCAGTTATTGAGTAAGACCACCCATAGGCATTTTTAAAAAATTCTTCATTGTTTGAATAATACGGGAGGAAATTTAGTGTATACTCTCTTCTTCCTGTATTTTCCAGCTAGATTAAGCTGTTGTCTTCACAATTGCCTCCCAGCTGCTGTGACTTGTGAAAACAACAGACCCTGCTCTGTTGTCTGGAGAAAGCCGGGATTGTTATGAGTAACTTTATTGCAGGCACATGAGTGTGTTAAGACTTTAAAACACGCTCAAATGTCATGTGCACACCCAATGACGGGCAAGAATAATTATGAAAAAACAAGAAATCTATGTCTATGAAACCGTGTTGGACAAAATGGGCCATTCATTGTGTTCCCCTGGGAATGCCTGGACTCTGCAGTCAGAAAACAAAAAAGGCACTTTTTTCCTGCCGTAGGCTGAATGCTTAGCTTTGCCATCTGAGCCCTAAGAAAACACGGGCCCCTCTAGTGCTGGCGCACCCACGCACACTAAAAAATATTAATGCCTCTCTCTCCTTACTTTTTTTCCAGGCATCCCTTCTGTGTAGGCTGTAGCCAATATAATGTCAACACAAAGACAAAATAGTTTATCTAACATCAGTCCCCCACAATTTCCCTCTTGTTTTCAGTTAATTGCCCTTCCCACAACATTAAGAAAGAAAGGAAAAAAGATAACCTTTACTCCAATGGAAAACTTGTCTCTGGCACAGATTTTATTCTCAGCAATATTCCCTTCTGGTCTCTCACATATTTGCTACCGTTAATGTTTTTACCACATACTAGGTAAGCATGCGCATTTGCTTCCAAATTGTTTCTTCTTTTCTAGGAAGACTTTATTGGATAAAGTTTGCCTGTCATCTCCTTCCCAAAAATGCCCCTTCTCAAAGCACTACTGTGCATCCTTCCTGTCGGTGTGTGCAACAAACGGAACAACAAATGCAACTCCAAATCATTTCAGCTCCAACATGTTTCAGTAGGCACATTTCACTGGAAGTTCAAGGTCTTTATTGTTTTATTGCAATTTCAAGCACAGCTATTTTACGTTAACTGACACGGTAAGTTATTCACTGATTTTCCTAGATACACTGAACTTTGATGGTCTGCTGTAGACTCTACAGTAACTTCCTTGGCCACTGAACTGGCAGAAAGAAACATCCTATCCAATAAACAGATTTCCAAAACAGTGAGCTTTGGCGCAGGATCTTCAATTTTGATCCTTTTCAGTATGTTCCAGGAAGAAGAAACTGGGAGAGTATATGCTTTACTACCAAGTGGGGAAATAGCCTGATACCATAAATTCCCATTTCGTCTTTCCCTTCAGAGCTCAGCCCATTGCTCTTGTATTTCCACCCAGCAGCCATTGCCTTCAGAACCTGTAGATAAATGAGGGGAAAAACTGGAAAAGAGAAAAACACTTCTTTGGTTTTTACAAAATTTAGCTAATAGAACACTTCTGGCAATTCCTTTGACAGGAAAAAAAAATTTAAGCTATCAAGTTTAAATATGTGCCTCATCTTTATCTAATGAGCAAATGACTTGGAAAGGCAACAGCTGGAGAAATGAGATATAAATTTTGTCTAACAATAAAATGGGGTTTTCTTTTATTTAGCTAACTAGTGCTAATGCCCCAGCAGCAGCCAATGCCAAAAGAGAGGCAAATGTGGTGCATGCATACCTACCAGCAGAAACTGGGGTATATTTAGTTAACCAACTGGTTGTTTTGACTACACCCCTCACGAAGCAATTGATTTGACGGAAGTAACCAATTGGTTTTGAAACTACGATTGAATTGGGGAAATAGAAAGATTTTAGAGATCGTCTAATTGCTAAATTCTAAGCCAATTCATCACCTTTTAACACGAATATACTGAGGCTAGAGAAACTGAGGCAAAGATCCCTCAAGTTCATGGCAAAGGCAGCGTATGCATACAGTCAGAGGCATAAAATAACAATGATTTATTACAGGAATGACTTGAAAGAGTTGGCATGAATTACAGAAGTGTAGTTGGTTACATTTCTCTACATTGGGAAGAACTACTTTTACAGTAACAACTATCTACAGAGAAGGAGGGAAAAGGAGAAGGTGTCCGGCCAAAGGGCAGACCCCGAGTTTATCTCAATGATTTTCACAAGAATAGGAACAGCCTTGCACCAGCACTGCTCCTGTAGTAGTGTTTTTCAGGGAAGCTAGAAGCCAGTCAGCAGAACTCATGCGCCACTACTTCACAAGAGTAACACTTCATCCTTCTCCCAAATATGACGTTGGTTTCAGGGACTTTTCTAGTCCAAACAGCCTAAACAACATTTCCTCCCTCTCCTGGATCCTAAAACCTATAAACCCATGAAACTTACACAGAAGTAGTACTGAGTCTACAACTAGTTCTGTCTCACAAGCCGAAAGAGAATGTACTTACAACCTAGCCAGCCATCAGACCAGTCATGAATTTGTTTTAACAATTCAACAACATCACCATTTCTCATTCATCCACTTAGCTTAATTTTCCTAGCATCACTTTCACTGCTGAGGTTGTCTCTATTAAGCCATTTTTTTTGCATCATTAACTTTTAACCAGGCATCGATAGCTTTATTGTTTAAATTGCGTATGACTTTATTTAACGTCAGCATTTCTTCTGGCTCCTGACAAGAAGTCACATTTTATAACTAATTAAATTGATCCCTGGGAAGCAAAAGCCACTAAACGGAATTATTCCTACCCAAGTGTCAATATATTAAATCAAAGGGCTAATGAGTTGGGTCACTGCTTCTTTTATTGGGAGGCTACAGCAGAATAGGACTCGTATTATCCTCTATTTTCTGCTTTAACAATCAATTTTATTTAAACCAAAGGCAGCTAATTAATACTTTGGGATCTTACAGTAAATAATACCTCCTTTATAACACATAAATGGGAAATAGAAAATTTCCTTTGATGACATATGCAATATATTTTTCGCATCTCTTTATGACATTGGGTCACAGAAACATCTGAGATGATCTAAAAGGTGTTTTGCAAGCAAATGATTTTGAGAATTTCTAGGTTTCAACTATTACCATTATGGGCTTAAATCGGGATGAAAATTTGCCTCTTGGAGCTGACAATGGTGCCTAACGTAAGTGATTAAGAAATGACTAAATCTGTCACGTCAGCCTTTCCTATCGCTCTTGCAGCTGCTGAGTAATACTTTAAATGATTTCACTATTTACATTTGGACACTACTTTTAAATTCATCACCTAATAATTCATACCACTCACTGTTTTTGACATAACTTAGCTTCTTTTGACAAAATCCTTGCAGACAGTGGGAAACACCCCGTTATACTGTTGCCTTCAGTTAATCTCATCAACCCAATTTGTTCAGAGATACAATTTCATGTCTAATTATCTGTATCTGTGAATTTTACATTTGGGGGATTTCACCCCCTAATTTATAAATTCAGTATTTGGGGAAGAAAATAAGCCCATAAAATTGAGTATGGAATCTCTCAGACCTTCAAAAACACAGACAATTTAGTCTATAAATAATACCTACGGTACAATTATGTAAACCATCTGGCAAGTTGAAAAATTCAGTCCTATAAAACTAGACCTGGTGGCAGTTATCTTATGACAGTGAGACCACCTCTAGGAAACACGGAGGTAAGGTAGAAATAAAAATGATGGCACAAAGAACATATACACGACCAACTGCAACAAATTCATATAACAAATTCAGGTGATGCCTTTAATTTGGGAGTGAGAACTTCATTTTGTATATCTGGCAATTAACCAAAATGACACCAGTGTAAAGGCAGCCCTGAGATCCCTTGGATTGAGTTATTATTTATCAGACAGTAAGTTGTCAAAAGCCCATTTTGTCTCTAATACTCAAGTTTGTTCACTTACCACCAGGATCAAATACATCATAGGGAACACCACAGATGTTTTTGACAAAAACATGTTCTTTCACCCACACATAGTTTTCTTTTTCAAACACTGAATTAGGGTTTCTTTCTTTGTAGACACAGTGGTTCTTTTTCGAAGCAACCTTAAATAGTCACTTTTATCCATTTATAGACGTGTGTGCTTTAGAGGTCAAGCATGTGCTGTTGTTTCTTACCACAAATGTTTTCCTTCATTTTCAATGGTCAGAAGTCACAGGCGTGTTTGACCCCACCCACAGACAGCCCTGTTCAGTATCTGGAGAACCCAAGACTGGCTAGTAAGTCTTCAGTAAGCACTGAAATACAGATGCTTACTTCACAAACAAATAAAAAGGTATCCCAACACAGACCAGTGGAATTTGACACTGGACCTTCAATAAGTTACAGAAATAAAACAAAACAAAATACTAAGTACTATTTTCTTTGGATTGTATGTGTATTTAAAGTTAAAGGACATCCTTCCTCACTAATACAGTTTACTGATGTAACTGAACATACGAAGATGTTCTTGATAAACACTTGATTTTGTTATGTAATAGTGAGTGAATTAACAGCATATTTCCCCGTGCTCCTTAGCTTCATATTTTAATTTAGATACACATTTGTGCATGTAGGTATGCACAGCGTACCCTGAAACAAAGCTATCAGGGCTTATGTTAATTCACTTTTTTTAAGGAAACAGAAATTCACAGTCTCTGGAAAGGGAAAGAGTTCGTGAAATGATAGTTGTTCCACGTTTGTTTGACAATGTCTTACCCTGCAAAGTAGTAATGCACAGGGAAATAGAGGGCAAGTTTTTCTAACCCCATGAAAAACAGGGTCAACTATCTCTAATATGACCTGTTAGACAAATAAATCATCTCATTCAGTCACCCAAAAGAAAATAGAATAAGAACCCACCCCTACTAAACACAACATGAGCAACAGAACACGTCAGATTGCACCCCAATGGGCACATCAGAACTAAACCTATCTGTGTCTCAAAGAAAACAATCAGCAGTAATGATCATAGATGTCTGCTCTCCTGACTGGAATATGCCTGAATCTTGCAGTTGCCACTTCTGCCAAAATGCTCACACAACTGAAGAGGTTAGTAAGGTGCATGTGTGGCCAAAATTCAGTGTTAGCAAGATGTAAATAAGTTTTCTGGCTTGCACACTGCTGACAAGATGCTGAGAAAAATCTAAATATTTTTGAAAACCAAAATGCAAAATTCCTAAGTGGAATATTATAAAGTTTGACTTCTTTTCTCTACAGAATGTCATGAAATCTCAGTGATTAATCCTAAACCAAGCATCATGCTAAGTTCTACTTTTCTGATAACCAAGTGTGGTATTATACCCAAGGCTTTTGGGTTATGTCTTCCAACACTAAAAAGGAATATAAGTGAAATAAGATTGTAATATACTCCTCTTGGCTCCGATCACATTCCCATCTTCATCATAGTGGACAAACACTACCAAAAGCTTCGTTACCTGTTTTTCTATTATTTGAATATGGACAAATGCAATTCATAGCAAAGATAGCCTGAGACCAACAATGAACATACATCACACATCTTTTCTTAACATTATCAAGAACTATGCTGTAGTCAGAGTCCTAAGTGGAGTTTACAAACACAAATTTTAATTTAAATACAAATTACAAATTTTAATTTAAAAATTAAAATAAGTATAACTGGAGAGTATAACTGGAAAAATAAAAGGAGATAGCATTTGCTAACAATCATCACAATAAAAAAGAACACCGCCCCTCTATTAGCATGCTGCAATAAGTTACAAAAAGCTCTCCAATCTTCTCTGTAATCCCCCTTCGTGCTACATATCCCTGGACAGTATCTTTTTACTATCCTAGGGAGCCTCACTTTAAATTGTTGGAAATATTGATGCTTCTCTCTGATGCCCCCATTTTGCCTTTTAAGTGACTCCTCTTTGTCCCATACAGACCTTTTCTAATCACCTAGCTCCAAATTAAATTCAGTACAATGGTCTTCAAAATCACTCAACCATAGTTTAATTGATTTTTTAAAGCCACTTAATATTTGCCCATGACAAATATGCAAAGCAGCTTTACATAAAGACAAAACAAGAGAATTCTAGTGATGTACGCATAAACTATTCCTGCTTCTATTTCCCCACATATAACTGTACAAAGAGCCACAGACTAGCTCATAAGACATCTATCTACCTTGATAAATCTACACCTTAAGTTTGTAACCAGGCATTTCCTGGGCAACCAGTCTTTCAGGGAGTGTTCAAATATTTGTAGTTGGGCAGTTTGGGCTGCACATATTTTAGTTCTTATTCATACATTCCTCATTTACAAGTTGTGAACCTGGTAAATTTCCCATTTTGAGACTACTGCTCCTTGTGTTCTGTAGGTGGTCCTTAAATTACCTACCCTCTTTGTTTAACTGCGGAGTGTGCGTCAGACTAATTGTTAATTTTTTTTCACTTTTTTCCCTTTGAAATTATTTCCTGGGCTAATCTTTCTATGTCCAATTCCCAATTTGATAAATGAGTCTACAGGTCTCTCAATCAAAACTCCTGCTCTGAGAGATGCAGATAACATAGTGACTAGGAGCTAGGGCTCTCGATTCATATAGACAGAAAGGCAGCAGCAGAGTGCAGTGGTTAACAGCACAGATTCTAGAGCCAGACTAAGTTTGAATCCCAGCTTTGCCAGTTACAAAATATATGACCTTCACCAAATTGCTTAACCTTCCTGTGCCTCATTTTTCTCATTTACAAATAGGGATAATATTACCTACCTCATACGGTTATTTTGAGGGCTCAGTGAGTTAATGTATCCAGAGCCTCAGAATAGCATCCAACAAACAGTACATACTATGTAAGTGTTAGCCATTGATGTTAATTAGGTTAAAATCCTGGCCTGGCCACTTATACCTGGGCAAGTTGCATGACCTCTCTTAAACCTCCATTTTCACAATGGCAAACAGGGGATTATTATGTTACATAATGTAATGCATATAAGGCATTCATTATAGTGCCTAGTATACAATGACCATTTAATAAATACTTGCTATTATATTGCTGTGTACTTATATCTATCTTCTTCTTCCTCTACAACATGCTTTTATTAAAGATGAACTAGTTCCATAATAACTCCCTGTTGTTTTCTCACTCCATCAAATACACAGCCCTTATTCTAACCAAATTTCCAAATTTATCACCCCTATTCCCTAAAGAAACTCCACCATAGAACAGAAGGACATGTTTTTAGATGCTATATATACCAAATTCATTCTCACTTCTTTGCTTTCATATTCACTCTCATATCACTCTTCCCTTCTCCATGAATACCCAATTCCTACCCAGCTTTTTAAACCAAAGTTCCAGAAAGTTCTTTACAATTTTCCTAACCTAGTATGCTTTTTGCTCCTCTAAGCATAAGTGTATTGGAGCATGCTATAGACTGAGTGAACCATGCATTGTTAAATTCATGTTGTTAAATCCTAATGCCCAAAGTGAGGTATAGGTTATGAGAGTGAAGCCCTCATGATGAAATCAGTGCCTTTATAAAAGGCACACCAGAAAGCTCCCTCACCCCTTCTGACATGGGAGGACACAGCAAGAAGACAGTCATCTATGAACTAGGAAGTGGGCTCTCACCAGTCACTGAATCATCTGGCACCTTGATCTTGGATTCCCAGCCTCCAGAACTGTGAAAAATAAATGTTTGTCATTTAAGCCACCTAGTCTATGGTATTTTTGATATAGCAGCCTGAAAGGACTAGGACAGAGCAGAAAGAGGAAAGCTCCAAGGGCTTGGATTGCAGTCCTGACCCAGTCGCTATTGAGCTACGTGTCACCTTGCCCTCTGGTCACAGTTGCCTCAAACACAAAATAAGTGGATTTATTTATTTTTTATTTATTTTTAAATTTTAATTCCAGTATAGTTAATATACTGTGTTAAATTAGTTTCAGGTGTACGATATAGTCGTTCAATAATTCTATATATTACTCAGTGCTCATCCAGATAAATGTACTCTTAATCCCCTTCACCTGTTGCACCAACCCACCCCCAAAATGAGTAGATTTAAATAGGTGATTTCTAACCACTACCCTCTACCCTCCACTAGCCCTACCACTCTACTGTTCTGAGTCCTATTGCATTTATGTTCACAATGGTATGCTCATGGTAGATGCGTCACCAGTATTTCATGATTGAATCTTCCAGAACTGAGCTGACTTGGATCAGGCAGTTGGTCCCTTTACCACCACCTCTCCTTTTCAGTCTCCATCATGTGTTCCCACTGCTCTATCACCCCACAATTTCTTTTATTATTATTATTATTATTATTATTATTATTATTTTACTTCACACTTTAAATGTTAGAGTTTCTAAAGCTTCCGCTACCTACCCTCTTCTAGTTCTCTATATTTCTGTGCAAATTCATTATCCAGATGTGTGATAATGACTTCTAAAATTATATTTCTAACTCATACTCCTCTCTCAAGTTTCAAACCTACATATCCAGTATCTGGTAGGCATATCTGCCTGCATAATTCAGAATGTTGGAAATAGAACCCTTCATCTCATCCAACCCTTCAAATCTGCTCATCATCATGTATTAACAGGATCTATACCCAGATACCTCACTGGCCTCGCCACAGATTTGCTTTTCCCCTTGCTTTGTCCATTCTATCTCCGCTCTGCTCCTTGCTCCCCCTAATATATGCCAAGAATATTCCTGCTTTTTTTGTAATTCAGTTCCTTCTTTCTGGACTACTTTTCACTCTACTATCCACATGTCTCACTCCTTCAATTTATTAATTTCATTTCCCTCTGACTAACCTCTATAAATTAGTAATACCCATCACTCTATACTCTTAATCTTAACCTCCGTAGAACTTATCACTGCATGATATTATCTATTGATTTGTTTACAGTCTCTATCTCTCTAAACTTCATCAGTTTTGTGCACTTCTGTATTATTAGTGCTTAAAACAGTGCCTAGCACATAGTATGCGCCCAATAAATAAATACTTGTGGAATCAAAGAAATACCAATCCTGTTATCAGCTGTCAACTGATAACTGCACTTCAATCAATGCAGAAATATGAGAATTAGTTTAAATGTCTTCTTCCTCCCTTCTACATCAAACCAATATCTAATCCTATAGATTTTATTTCCTTGCCATCACTCAAATCCATCTCCTCCCTATTCCCCCTGCTACTGCCATAGCTCAGACCCTGTCATGTCTTTCCTTTGGATTACTTCCAGAGGGCCTTAAATGTTCTTTTTGACTCTACTTTCAGTCTCCCCCAAACTATTCTCTAACGTGTTGTCAGAGTGATATTTTTTATTTTTAAAAATTTTTTTTAATGTTTATTTTTGAGAGAGAGAGAGAGACAGAGCATGAGCGGGGAAGGGGCAGAGAGAGAGGAAGACATAGAATACAAAGCAGACTCCAGGCTCTTAAGCTGTCAGCACAGAGCCCAACCAGGGGCTTGAACCCAGGAGCCATGAGACTATGACCTGAGGTGAAGTCGGACACAACTGACTGAGCCATTCGGGTGCCCCAGAATTAGCTTTTTATTTTTTATTTATTTATTTTTTTTTTATTTATTTTTGGGACAGAGAGAGACAGAGCATGAACGGGGGAGGGACAGAGAGAGAGGGAGACACAGAATCGGAAACAGGCTCCAGGCTCCGAGCCATCAGCCCAGAGCCTGACGCGGGGCTCGAACTCACGGACCGCGAGATCGTGACCTGGCTGAAGTCGGACGCTTAACCGACTGCGCCACCCAGGCGCCCCCAGAATTAGCTTTTTAAATGTAAATATAATGTCATTTCCTTTCATGAAAATTTGTAAACGTTTGCTTTTCATTTGTTATACAAGATCTTTGAAGATCTGGTGCATAGTTCCAATCCAGCTTCATTTTGCCACACCTGAGCTAGTGTGCTACGTTCCGGCCTTACTGAGAACTAACTGTAGTCCCCCAACATGCAATGTTCTTCATCCCTTTGGACTTTTGTACAGACTCTTCTCTCTGTCTGGAAACCTCCCATCCTGCTTCACTCCTACTCCTACTGAAACATTTAAAATACACTCAAATGTCATGTCTTTAAGCAAATCTCTCTTCACCTGTCAATTGAGATGAGCTGCCTCTTCCCTGCACTCCTGTGGCAGTCAGTGAACACATCTATCATAACACTTGGCCCACTATATTCTTGTCATTTACTAGAATGTGAACTTCCCAAAGTATTTTTATTTTCTTCTTTAGTGCTAGGATAGTACCCGAAGATGGTACCCAAATTAAAACATATATACATATAAACAGATATATATATACATATAAATATATATATAAATATATATACATATAAATATATATATATAAATATATATACATATAAATATATATATAAATATATATATATATATAATTTCATTAATTTTGAAAATTGCTGAACTAATCAATCTCCTTCCTGAAATTAAATATATATCTTCTTACTTGGATACTTTCAATGTATCTAGACACTGTATCACCCAAACTCCCCTTTAGTTCTTTCTAATTTCCCTAACTTCTTAAAGCCGACATCACCCAGACCCCTTGGTATGTGTATTATGTTCTTGTGGCTTTCAGAAAGTATGATCTCCAGGTGTTGACTTGTTCTGTTTAGTTCAGAATTAAACTTGTAAGACACTGTGTCTTTCTCTGGCACCAAAATGCATCAAAGAAATAACAAATGAATTAGTAAATTTCATGGGCATTTATTTCTTTACCCACTCATCCTGAGCCCTAATTTTCTTTATCTCAATTGTCATTCATGTATAAACAACAAGATGAGAAGCTTGCTATTTTTTTCATATTTCTGGCAGGACGAATGATGATGTATGTGTATCTGTACGTGCGTGGAGAGAGGGTACCCAGATAAAATGGAGAAATTGTGGGCAGAGCTTTCAGGAATGATGAAAGTATTTCTTGACTGATCATTGCTTTCCTGGGTGTTCTTTTAGAAGTCTCCTAAAAGATCATGGTAAATGTGATGTGAGTATTGACATCAAACTATTTTGCCCCCTATAAACTTATTTATTATTGTTATTATTAATACAATTCCCTTTACCAATTTACAGTTGCGAAAGTACTTCTCTACACATTAAGTCACAACAGTCTAATGAGGCTGGAGATAGAGGAGTGTGTGTGTGTGTGTGTGTGTGTGTGTGTGTGTGTGTGATCATCCATTTACAGAAAAGGCTCACAAAGGTTAAATGATTTGTCCAAGATCACATGCCAAAAACATGGCAGAGCCACACTTTGAAACTATATTTTTGACTATTTGCCACCTCTTTTCTTTAAAGTCTTTTTCCTTTCATTTAAGGCTCAAGTTAATATATTTTTCTTAAAAATAGTTTGAGCAAGCAGTTAAGTAAGGTTAGATAAACACATTCCAATTTGTAACTTTTTCTTTGTTTACATTTACAACTACTCCTTTGATGGGAGTCTAAATGTTCAAGTCCACTTATTTCAGTGTCTATCCAAACTACTCTCTCATTCTTATTGTAAGAGAATGAGAAAATAGAAAAAAGGTAGGAGATAGGAGAAGGGAAGGACACAGATGAAAGAAGAGGAATTAAATATTCTGGGATCAGTTATTGTGGATTCACTTAAGTCAGAGCAAGTTCCTGGTATGACGGAATACACTGTAGGATAAGATTTTCAGTAGGAAAAAATATGGCTAACAGCATTTGGCATCAAGCCATTTTACACTTTTCACTTTTAAAAAATCACCATAGGAGACAGATAATGCGTGTAGTCCTCAGAAGCTCGCTTTATACCTGAATCAATCTACCAAGGATCTACAAAAGTCCATACCTTTAAGAGAAGGCTTTCATCAAATCATTTATTAGTACTCTTTATGATAGCCAAAATTAGTACTAATTCCTTATTCAAAATTACTGATGGTTCTCATGTGTGACTAAATCCTGTTCTATCACTTCTCTAACTCAGACAAAGATCATTTCTAGTATGAGAATGTTAAAGTTCAGCCCCTGAAAGTTTCAAGTCCTTAGGGCAAATATTACTGTTGCTTATACTTCTTATCTTTTCCACCTACTCTCTTTCTTAACATTTTCATATAACTACCCAAAACAGCTATCTGAAGAAGTTGGTGTTCATTTAAAGCAAACACTTTGCTTTCTTCCTTTTAATTTTTTGTATTAGGCCTTATAGTATCAGAAGGGAATTTGACAGAAAAAAAATATTAGATAACATGAAATTGTGAACTGATAGACAAAAAGGCAAAAGACCTTTATGCAGTATTCTGAGTAACATAAGATCTGAAATATATTCAGTAACCTGATAACTGCAGACAAATTTGGAATCTTTTAAATTTTTGATGAGATAGAATTTAAACTGTAAATCTATAACATGTGTAACATAATATATTTACTATTAAAATAAATCTTCCTTCTATTTAACTTTTATTGACTGATAGAACAGACTTTTGATAAGTCTGTTTCTATCTATGAATATCTGGTGAATGCAACCGAACATTGGGATAGATGAAACTTCATCACCAAGTGTTTGTATATGGCAGAATTTGGGGAACAGAGACTAGAAACATGGAGCAAAACCACTAACCCAGATTTCTCATAACAATTTGGGACATGGGCGAAGTCCTGGTGGGAAAGAATGTTGCAAGGGGGCTAACACACCAAAACTGCAGAGCTCAGTGGTATTGGTAAGATCTCATAAAATTTATATAATACTATTGTACACATAGGGGTCGCTGCAGGCTGGGTTCTCTAAAAGACACTGGGACCAGGTTTAGGGCGTGAGATATTTACTAGGGAATGGTACCTATGAATGGCAAAGAGAAAGAAACAGGACTGGACAGAGGAAGAAGCTGAGCTATTAACACTGGTTGAACAAAATTCCATTACATTCAGTAGGAAGCTCTGGAGTGAGTATCTAGCTTCAGGCCTAAAAGGCCCAACCTTCACATCCCATGTTCTTCACTCAAATGGGAGCACCCTGGGAAGGAAACGACCTGGGGCTAAGCAGCTATCCAAAGCTGAGGCAAAGCTGAAGGAGCTGACAGATGGAGGCTGTTTCCTGTATTCCTGTGGCCAGACAAGTGAGTATCTCTTGAAGAGGGGTCTGGATAGCGCATCTCTATGTCTACCATAATATTTTTATATGCCAGTTTGTGGCAGTATACGAAGTGTGGTAAAATTACTTAAAAGGGACATAAAGAATGGTAAATAAGAAGAAGAATTGTTTATATAAAGCAGAGTAGTTCACAAATCTATCGAAGAACACACCAGATATGCTGTTGAAATGAAATTATAGACTAAGGAGAAAAATTAACTGTAAAATATTTCATTTATTCTTAAGCTAGATTCTGCTCAGACTTCTAAATTTTTCTTCTTTCCTGAAGTCTACAAAAAAGCAGCATAGTGAGCCCAGGGGGCTAATTATTTCTGGCTGTGAATTACTTTAAAATATTTCTAAATTAGTAAAGAATATTTGGAACTGAGTTCCCTTTTTAATTCTTCAATTAACTCCAAATTTTCAGCAAAACTACAAAAAAGTTTTTAACTCTTGATCCAAAACCATTGCTACTGTTTAAATAAATGACATTCAGCATCTTTAACTCAAGAATTAATGACTCAAAGGTTTGATTGCTCTGTTTAATATTTTTGTCCTTTAGCACACCTGGTTGCATGTGGTAAACCAGCTGTCAAAAAAAAAAAAAAAGAGATGATTTAGAGCGTTTGCCAATTTCCACAGTGTAGTTGCACCATGGTTGATTTCAACCTACCAACATGATGTCACTGAACAAGGAGTTAGGGAAAGACGGACACAGCTGGGTGCTGGATATTGGAGTGAATCAGCTCCAGCACACCACGGGTACTCCTATTTCTTTCTTCTCTCCTTGTTCTCAGATTTGTGAAGATTGTACTACTTGTCTTTTAATGATCGATCTGTTATATTTAACATGCATATTATAAAATTCTTAAACATAATCATTTTAGTAGCTATTCTCCTAAATCGAAATATTATATCAAATTTATTTACAGTATTTGCTATAAGTTCCATGGTTAAAAGTTTGGCATTGGGGCACCTGGGTGGCTCAGTTGGTGAAGCATCCGACTCTTGATTTCGGCTTAGGTCATGATCTCAGAGTCCGTGGGACCCGGCTCAGTGTTAGCCTCTGCACTGACAGCACAGAGCCTGGTTGGTATTCTGTCTCCCTCTCTCTCTGCCCCTCTCCAGCTTGCTCTCTATATCTCTCTCAAAATAAATAAAAATAAACTTAAAAAAATTTGGTGTGCCTTCCTAAAATTTAAAAAAAAAAGGAAACTAAATTATAAAATACCTCCACACATCCAAAGTAGATTTTTGAAAAAGGACACAAATAGAGTGAGATTCAGAAGAGACAAAAACAGGACAAAGGAAAAATACAGTATTGAGCAACTTTATTGGCACCACAGAACTCCTCCCAAGAAAAAAGCTTTTCTGTTGTCAACAAATGCTAATTCTTAGAGCCAAGTCTGGTCTATACAACATAACACCCATGGTGTTAATGTTTTTGAGTCTTCTTTCTTTCCATCCTTTGACATATCATAACCTGGCACTAGGTAGCACTGAATGAAAAAATAAATTTTAGGCTTTGTGTTGTTCTCACTTGGACTTGTTTTAGCATGTTTTTTTTTGACACTCACTGTTCAACCATACCAACTCATGGCAGGGGGCTAAACTTACTATTTATCAGACTCTGGTTGCTCATGGTCTTCACCCTCCTACCCCTTCCTGGAACTATGAAAATAAGTTAATAGATTGTCCTGTTGTTTTTTTGGTCCCATATTTAATGCAAAGATCTGTCCCAATTATATACAACAAAGCCTTTAATGAAAGGCCTTCAAGTTTTACATGTAACTGTAATAATTGTTCTTTGCCTGGAAGAATCATAACTTTAAATTCTATAATGATAGAACTATAATGATAGCAACTTTGTTAAACTAGAAAGCCATATGAATTTCCAAAATTTGACCCAGCCATTCTTGCTTAAAATTTCAAATAATAGTATCTTGTATTCTTCAAAACAGGGAGGATCAGGTTCAGAAGTTTAATAAGATGTCCATATAGCCCAGAATGTTTTGGTTTCTTTGGAGACCTTGAAGGTCCTACATTCTAAACCCAACTCTGTTAATAATTAGATGTTCCTAAAGACATAACATGTGATCTTGGAAAACTCCATCTCCATCAGTCTCAGCATCCTTAAGTGTGAAATAAGTGGTTTGATCTGTGTCACTGTTTTCTAAACTGTGTGCCTGTGACCAATTAATGGGATAGAGCTGGCACTTAAAAAATATAATAAGAAAGGGAAAAAGGGAAAAGGACAGATAAAAAGAAACAACAAGAAAGAGAAGGAGGAGAGAGAAAAACAAGATTAGAGAAGTAGAGATAAAAAAAAAATGAGGGGATGAGAGAAAAGAGTGAGTCAAGAGAGATAAGAAGAAAAGACAATGAGAGAGAGAGAATGAAGAAGACAAGGGAAAGCGAAAAAAAAAAAAACAGAAAAATAGTGTGAAGAGGGGGAAGAAAGAAAAAAGAACCAGACAAGAGGCTGGAAAAATTAGGGAGAGAAGACAAATAAATAGAAAACGAAAAGAAGATCTCACACAAAGAGCCCATGTAGTAGGACAAGTATCATTTAATGAAACTTTTGTTTCTGTTACATGTACATATGCATGTTGTGCTGTGTGCTTCTATCATGTAGTGATGTGAAATATACTTCTTACTGCATTCATTTGGGGGAAAATGCAACTTGGTGATGTAAGTTACCCTCAAAGCCCCTACTAGCCCAAATAATCTAATTTCCGTTTTTACAATGATACCTTTTAGAAATAAAAGGTGTAACCAAAAGGAGAATTAAATGATAGAAAACAAATATGTTAAAAAATATTACAACTACTGTTAGAGTATATAATTTTAACCCTTCAGAAGGTTAGGCATAAAAAAAAAAGGTTAGGTATCATCTGCCAAAGAGAGAACTAAACCAGGTTCTCTCAGACAACATCTCAGGAAAAACAAAATCTGGAGAGAGGAAAAAACTCTTTCCACACATACTTTCCAGATCAAGTCTCAGAATGAAAAGTTTCTCTCCCTTAAAGTAAAAAGCAAATCTTGCCAATAAATCTTGAGTGAAATCCTCCTAAGTTACAGGTTAAAACCATTCTCCCAGAGCCTTGACACCACATGGATTTGGCTTCTAAAACTATGCCAAAGACAACGTTAATCCCAGTGAGATAACAACCTGCAGACTCTCCCTTTGTGGCTCCTGTGAACTGCAGTTCATCAAGTGGTATGTATTGTGCCCTCTGTGAAAAGTTTGGGCATTGAAAGGTATACTTGTGACTCAACCACAGAAACAGCTTAATACTGTTTAAGGCCCTTCATTTCTGAAAGAAATTGGTTGCAAGACAAAGAAGAGTTGAGCCTCTAGAAATTCTCAAACGACACATTAACTATACCCTGCTGAAAATGGAGAGTACAACATATGACTACATTCAATTTAAGGCAAGTAAAAATTTTGTAAAGTAGTCTCTTGCTTGGTTTGTAACTTTTTACTTTCAATCATTATCATTGGTGGACCTGTAGCATTTAGCCATTCCATTTACAATCAGTGTTTTCGTACTTGCTGACAAGACACTCTGCAATTGCTCTCATATTTTAAAATATATGAACATTTGTTTCCTTGGCTCCTTTAAGAGTTCTTTGAGAGAAAGCAGTATGTCTCATATTTCCTATATTGCCCTCATACGTCCAACTTTTAGTCACATTATACAGAGCAGATATTCAGTGAAGGCTGTGAAATAAACTGCGTTTTTAATTGATAACTGTGGTTTTTCCTATAGTTGATTATGAAAATAACAAATAGTAAAACAGTTCTTTTAAAAATCTACTTTCAGGAAAATTTTTCAGTATATTTTCATGAGTTCCAGCAAGTACTACTGTTCTACTTGATGTGATAACTTGCGAGCCACAAATACCTCCATCACATTTAAGAGATATACCCTGAATACTGTTAAAGCTAAAATACTTTTAGGCTATGATCAATTAACAAACCTAATAAAGAATATTATTAAATGGGGGTGCCTGGGTGGTTCAGTCAGTTAAGCCTCCAACTCCCGGTTTCGACTCAGGTCATGATCTCACAGTTCCTGACATCAAGCCCAGCTTCAGGCTCTGTGCTGTTGGCTCTGACTGAGCCTGCTTGGGATTCTTCTTCCTCTCTTTCTGCCCTTCCCCCACACAGGCACACTCACTCTTTCTCAAAATAAATAATTTTTAAAAAAGAATATAATTAAATGAAAAAATATCAACACTTCACTTAACATGATTGTTGCGCAGATGTCTCTCTTACTAAACCCTGAGCTTCACAAAAGCGGAGATCTTTTCCACCTTGGAATCTGGAGCTCAGTACTAAGACATTTAACATTTAAAGAACGGAATTAAATCTATCACTGTCAAGATTTCTAGTTTTAACAGAACATAAGCAAGAATTACAGAAGTTATTAAGCTTAAAAAAGAGACAAGACAGTAAATTTAGGCTGTAAAGAAACCATAGCTTTTACTACCCCTTTTTGAAGTTTCCTCCAGGAACCAGAGTATTACTGACTTGCAAAAACTGTAGTAAAGTTCAATGATGCTCAGTAAAGAAATCTGAGAGGCTAAACACATAGGATATAAAGAGGTAATATTTGTAAAGAACTTATAAAAGTCCTTAGCCTATAATAAGTACTCAATATTCCTTTTTTTATAAATACAAATTATTCACTAATTTAAAGATAGAAATAAAGGCCAATGAAACTTTCTAGTATAAATGCATTCACAGTCCAGTTTTCTCTCTCCAAGCATTTTAATATCAGAATCAATCCAAATAGGTCACTAAAATTATTTTCTAAACAAGTCATTAAATTTCTTTTTCATTTATAAAACTTATTCTGTTTTTGCAGCAATTACCAAGATCACTAATTCCTAAATTTCTATCATTGTATTGAATTAATGGAGTCATGAGCCAAATATTTTAGTACTAGTCATTTCAGATATTGTTTTTCGATATTTACTTGATTAAATGATGAGCATACAAAAGAAGAAAAAGGAATACTTTTGATTGTCTCCTTTTAAAATCATCTTAATAAATGATTTAAGATTTCAATAATATTCAATTCAATAACATTCAGTGAACATCTACCAAGTATAAGACACCAAGCTAGGCATGCTGGGAATATAAAAATGAGTGTGACCTCTGTCTTCAAGGATACCATGATCTTGTTTGGAGGGATAAGACATGTAAAATGAGCTAAAATATGGTAGTAGTACAGTAGCATGTAGTAAGTCAGTCCTATAGGAAAAACACAAGGGGCTGTGTAAGCTCAGAAGAGAAAAAGATAACTTTGGCTCAAGGAGGGGATGGGGTGGTGGTGATCATGGAACTAAGCCTTAGTGGAATTCTAGGTTTTTAAAAGTAAAGATGAATGTGAGAAGAAATGTACGCATTCCAAGTAGAAAAAACAAAACAAAACAATGTAATAATTGACTTGGAGACAAAAGGCACAAATCATGTTCAGGAAGTAACATACAGACAAGTGTGATTAACTATCTAGCAAAAAGTAAATCTAGAAATGAGAGTAGGAACCATTTTATGGAGAGTCATGAAATCAAGCTAACAACTTTGAACTTTAAAAAACCATCCACACACTGATACTCCCAAATGTACATTTCTAGTCCTTACCTCCCTTTTGAATTCCAGTCCTACTGCCTACTCAACATCTCCACCTGGATCCCTAATAAGTATTTCAATTCAACAGTTCAACGTTAAACTCCTGAATTCCCTCCTTACTCCCATCCCCTGGCTCCTCACCCTTTCCCTTTGCTGAAATGTGTTCCCACAATTTTCCCAGTGAATGGCAACTCCATTTTCCCAGTTTCTTGGGTCAAAGTCCTTGAAGTCACCCTTGACTTTTCTATTGCCCTCCATTCCAAATCTCTTTGGCTCTACTTTCGCATTCATTATATCTGGAATCTAATCATTTCTCACAACTTCGACTGCCCTGGTCCAACTTACCAACACTACTTGCCTAAATAGCCTTCTCATGGCCTCCCAGTTTCTACTCTCACCTCCTTCAGTCTTTTTGCAACACAGTAGCCAGAACAATCCTGTTAAAACCCAAGTAGATCATACTATTCTTTTCAGTGGCTTCACATCCCACTTAAAGACCAAAGTAATTACAGTGATGTAAAAGGCCCTCTCTGTTCTCA
Organism: Panthera uncia; assembly: GCF_023721935.1. Lineage (NCBI taxonomy): Eukaryota > Metazoa > Chordata > Mammalia > Carnivora > Felidae > Panthera > Panthera uncia. The sequence continues at coordinate 41,085,450 of NC_064808.1, read as the reverse complement.
TTTCCTACTCTTCTCCATCTTGTTCACACTCCAAAATTACCCCCACACCCAGCAGCCATTCTGGCTCCTTGATATTCCTCAAATATAGGTGGCTTCCTCCAACCTATGAGTCTTTGCATCTGCTGTTCCCTCTGCACAGAAGCATCTTATTCCAGATATTCACCTGACTTATTTCCAGTTCCTTCAAGGCTTTGCTTAAATGGCACCTTCTTCATAAGTACTTACCCAAGAAAACTATTTAAAACTGTATTACTTCTTTCTCCTTCCCTATTTTTCAGGCATAGAAGTTCTTATGACATACCATAATTTTACTTTTCTCATTTATGTTTGCCTTCCCCCACTGGAATATAAGTTGAGCAGGGCAGAACTCTTTGTAGATTGCCATATCCTCAAAGTCTAGAAGAGTGTCAGAAATGTAACAAGTGCTCAATGAAAATGTATTAAATAAATCAAAATCATAGGCAATAAGGCATCAATAGACACTTCTGAGCAGAAGATAAGCACAATGAGAAAAAATACTTTGGAAAGAATACATAAAGTGGAGAGGGACAGACTGAAAGTGAGGAGACAATTTTAAGACTATATTTCACCAGTTGGGGCATGAGGTGATGATAATCTGAATCATGTCAGTAACAGTTGGAATGAAAAACAGAAGATAGATATGAGATATTTACAGGTAAATTGTCCTAGAATTGGCAATTGCAAGATGCATGAAGAAGACGCAGGGATCAAATGACTTGAGGTGATGTCATGTATAAGAACAAGAAATATAAAGAAAGAGGCAGATAATAGGCACATTAAAATATGCTCAACATCACTAGTCATTAGGGAAATGCAAATTAAAACCACAATGAGATATCACTCATGCCTGTTAGAATGGCCATCATCAAAAAGACAGGATAAAAAAAGGAAACCTTGTGCACTTTTGGTGGGATTGTAAACTGGTATGACCACTATAAAACCCAGTACAGAGGGTCCTCAAATCTCGAAACTCAAACTACCACATGACCTAGCAATTCCACTTCAGGGAATATATCCAAAGAAAATGAAACATTAACTAAAAAGAAATTTGCATAGCCAAGACATGGAAACAATCTAAGTGCCCATCAACAGATGAGTGGATAAAGAAGTTGTAGTATATATACCAAGGGAATATTATTCAGCCATATGAAAACAAGGAAATTCTGCCATTTGCGACAACATGGATGAACCTTGAGGGCATTATGCTAAGTAAAATAAGTCAGAGAAAGACAAATACTGTATGGTCTCACTTATATGTGAAATCTAAAACAAACAAACAATATCATATAAAAAGAGAACAGATTTGTGGTTACCAGACACAGAAGGGGTAGAGGGTGGGGAAATTAGAGAGAGGCAGTTAAAGGTATAAACTTCCAGTTCTAAAATAATTAAGTACTAGGGATGTAATGTACATGAAGACTATAGTTAACAGACTCCTGTATGTTATACAGGTATAACTGTATAATATACATGAGTGTTGTTAAGGGAATAAATCTGAAGAATTCTCATCACAAAGAAAACAACTTTTTTTTCTTTATTTTTTTTGTTTTTTCTTTGAATTCAATGTATATGACATGATGGGTGCTAACAAAATGTGATAATCCTGTCACAGTATGTGTATGTAAGTTAAACCATTGTGCTACACACCTTAAACTTATACAGTGGTGTATGTCAATTACATCTCAATAAAAAACTGGACAAAAGAGAGGCATATTTATAAAGAAATGATATTGACTGTTCATTTTTGATAACATCCTAAACGAAAAAGGGAAAGCAAGCTTAACTTAATTAATTCACGTCAGAAATAAGGATGCTAGGATTTTCTTTGACTCTCATTTCTGAAGATCTAACTGTTTTTCATATTCAGATGTACTCCAAATCTGGAACAAAGATGGCTTAGTCATTAGTGTAAGTGGTTTGGCATGCGTTACTTCTACTAAAACATGGCTTCTTATGGAAACCACAGTACCTCTGGGTAGCAAGTAAGAATACTAAAAAAAAGCACCTGGGAGGAAATGGCTTTTTTTTTTTTCCTCTCCAAGTCACATACTCACCATTTCACATTCTAAGTAAAGGTACCACCCCATTCTCTTTCTGAGTTAGATCATCATGGCCATATATAGGGCTCAGATGCTTTCAGGAGTTATCTATACACTAGTAGAAATAGCCATGCAGGTGGAAATTATGTTTGTTTGTTTGTTTTACTACAACTATTAAATGGCATATGAAAAATCTGATTCACTCATGAAGACCACTTTGATAATCAAATGCAATCAAAAGGGTTATCTGTCAGCTGTCCATCATTACAAATAAAATCAACAGTTTTCCCACCTTTTCTGCTGTGCCACACAGAGCCTGTCATGTAGAGAATGTTGTTGCCATGAAATGATAACATTGCATGTCTGGCCTTAATGCCAGGTATCATTTCTGAAGACCTTCTGATTTTTCCATTTTAAAAATTCAAAATGTAGATTTGTAATAATGTTTTTCAGCGGGATTTTTGAACAAATTTATTATGGGCACTCTCCAATCATGTCATTTATTTTACTTCGGAGACCCATTCTTAAAACATGGAAGTTTAGAGATGGAAAAAAACCTTTATTTACAGATGAGGCATCTGAGTCCCCAGAGATTAAGTGATTTGCCAAAGGTCATTCAGCAAATTATTAGTGACCATCAAGAGAACCTAGGCTACTGTTTAAGTTCTAAAATAAATCAAGAGGCAAGTTTGGCCAAGGTGTCTCAGTCTTCCACTTAGTGTCTTCATAAGAAATTATAAATTCCCCTTTCATTTCTAAAATTCTTCTCTGTAAACAACTTAAAATACTTGGCGTGTCCTGTTTTAAAAACATACAAAACTGGGGCGCCTGGGTGGCGCAGTCGGTTGAGCGTCCGACTTCAGCCAGGTCACGATCTCGCGGTCCGTGAGTTCGAGCCCCGCGTCAGGCTCTGGGCTGATGGCTCGGAGCCTGGAACCTGTTTCCGATTCTGTGTCTCCCTCTCTCTCTGCCCCTCCCCCGTTCATGCTCTGTCTCTCTCTGTCCCAAAAATAAATAAAAAACGTTGAAAAAAAAATTAAAAAAAAAAAACATACAAAACAGATAAATAAGAAGGTAATTATTGTTCATGTTTATATGTTCCTACCTTTATAATAGTTGCCATATAAGCACATTTAAATGCTTATTTATAGATCATTACCTACTGAAAAAGATATCAAGCTTGAAAATACAGAAATTTAAAGATCAGTAGTCAAAAATTAAGGGGCTAATGATTATAATACAAGTCAAAGGGGAAAAAATAATCCAGTTCACAAAACCTTAAGAAAATACGAATGGTGTAAATGGAAATATACCTGTAACCTCTTACGTATGTTACCTATTTAACAACATGGATTTTCCCCCAGATGCCAGAGTCCACAAATTGAGACAAACTAAACAAATCATAGTTTGAAACTCCCACAGAAAATGTTGAAATAAAGATCCCCTCCACATTTTAAGTAAGTACTGTCTAAAGAAAGGGTTCGCAGTGTTGCCAAGGATGCTGCTTAGTAAATACTTTAAATTCCTTCCACTTGAGAGAGAAAGGATCCAAAGTATATTAGGCTCTCCCCTCCCCCTCTAGTGAATTAATATTCCATGATATACACCGCCACTGCTGATGGGGGCACCTCTTTTCAATGAGCAGAGATCAGCAAATGGCTATTTCACAAAGAATAAAAATATAACCTTGTAATTTTAATGTGTGTTTATGTTCAAAAAAAAGTGGCAGATCCATGTTAATAAACCTTGCTTAGGGAAAAAATAAAATAGTTGCTAAGCCATGGTGAGTAATTAGCCTTTTAGCATCCCCTTTCTTCAAGAATGCTTCCTCCTGTGCTGGTTCTTTTAAATAGCTCCAGTCCTGCCTGCCTTTGTTGGGCTTGGAAATTGTTCACATATGAGAGAAATTAAGCTCTCATTTAACAGAGACACATGCCTGTCAAGACCAGAGGAACAAAGACTAGTCCCTGGGGCCTGTTCAGCTCCCAGAGGCTGCCACTCATTCTGTTAGCAATGCTTACCCTTTACAGAATGTGTATAAAACCCAATAAATCATTTCATCTGCTGTGCTTAATACACGAGAGCTCGGACCATTTTTCAAAGTGTTTTCTCTTTCTTATACAACTTCACAGCTAGTTAGTTAAAAAAAAAAAAAAAGACCTCCTATTGGTGTTTTGTTTTTCAAAATGCAATAAGACTTTTCTAGTCAAAAAGGTAATGAGAATGTTCCCAAACACAGTTGGCATAAAGGAAGAAGCAGCACTATCTCCTTAGATTTTTTTCCCCAGATATCTTTCCTACATTTTATGGTTAATAATGAGAACACCCATTTTGCAAATTACCAGTACATCTTCCAGCTTCTTTTCAACCTACATTCAGAAGCTAGCTCTGGCAATACGAAATGGTTAAGGACCAGAACTGGACACACTTGCTGTACTATTTAAATTCAATACATTTTGCCCCTTTGGAACACACAGCCACCATGTTCTTTCAGGCTGGAGATTAAAACTATTTAACAAGCCAGCTCTTTTTCACTAGGAAAATAAAATGGCCTTTTAAACCCAACCAAAATATCCCCTCACACATTGTCATTGCAAAGAAAATAAGATGATCTTTGAGCCTTCTTAAGGAGAAAATATAGTGTTACCTTTTACATAGAAATCTCTGTATTGTCTCCTACTTCATATCCTCACCTACTCCTTCCCCTGGGGAAAAATACGGGGGCTCTGATGAAAGACTAATGACCAGATTTTAAAAGCCTTCCAGCTTAGGGACGCCTGGATGGCTCAGTCTGTTAAGCATTCAACTTTGGCTTGGGTTATATCTCATGGTTCGTGAGTTCGAGCCTGTAACTGGCTCTGCTCTGACAGAGCCTGAGCCTGCTTTGGATTCTGTGTCTCCCTCTCCCTCTGCCCCACCCCTGCTCAATCTCTCTCTCTCTCTCTCTCTCTCTCTCTCTCTCTCTCTCTAATATAAATAAACATTAATTTTTTTAATTAAAAAAATAAAAATAGGGGCGCCTGGGTGGCTCAGTTGGTTAAACAGCCAACTTCAGCTCAGGTCATGATCTCATGGCTCGGCTCGTGAGTTTGAGCCCTGCGTTGGGCTCTGTGCTGACAGCTCAGAGTCTGGAGCCTGCTTCGGATTCTGTGTCCCTGTCTCGCTCTACCCCTACCCCTCACCCGCTCATGCTCTCTTTCTCTCAAGAATCAACATTTAAAATTTTTTTAAAAAATACAAAACTTCTAGCTTAGACTACTCTCATCCAAAGTGGAGAGGGGGGGAACGGCTGTGGGGAAATGAATATCTGTCCATAATCATTAAAATAAATACTTTATTCAAAAGTAAAATGCTTGTTTAACCTGTGTTGCATGTAGAGCAAACTCACCAAGGATTTACTCCAGCAATGTTCATCTTTCCACAGAAACACTAGGAGTTCCAGGGATGATAGCTTCAATCCCCAAGGTGCTGTGAGCCCCAAAATCATAAGAAGCTGGTAGCATAAGTAACTTCACCCTGCTCAGCAGGGAAGAAAAAGCAGATCTGGATTTCATAAGTAAAACCAGATCTATACAATGGTTATATGGTAAAGCCCTGCAATTTATGGGAACCATAAACAGTTCAAGAAGCCAGCACGCAGTAGTTTCTCCAGAATAGGTTTCACTCATATCTAGTCAGATATTAATCAGATGTACAACTGGCACAAATGCTTTGTACAAACACAGATAACAGTCCTTATGCCTTAGTATAAAAGAAAAAAAATGATATGGATGTGCATTACTCTTTTACATTCATATTTATGTATCATTCCTGCATGATCTATCATTTTTCAAATAATAAATTATTTTCATTTTTAAACCACAAATCACATCCTGCAGGCCTTAGCAGATGCAGATGTCAGAATGTGGTAGTACAACAAAATTAATTAAATAACCCTTGAAAAAATAAAACAAAGTTTATTTATAAAAAATGACATTAAGGTGAACTGCCTAATAAGAACATGGATTTGCTTAAATAAAACATTATATGGTTCTGTTTTAGATTCATCCCTAAAGCCCTGAAAGATATTAGAATTTTAGTGAGTAATTACCCTATTTACTTCAAACAAAATGGGAGGAAATCGGAAAACCATATTAAACTCTACCACACATCAGAAATGAAATTCTCTCATTTTTTATCTTGCAACGCAATAAATAAATTGTAGTTGGAAAATTTATTGGGACTAGAAGCTGAAACCTAACAAGCCAGAAATGAGGAAATGGCCAAAAGAATATCCATATCAACATTATGCTTCAAGCAGTAAACTCACTTCTAGGAAGCATAACCAAGTAGTCTCCCCTTCACAGCTTAATTGTTTTCAGACAGTCTGAGCCTCACTCAGCACCACCCCCACAGTTAGACAAAATTTAACTACTTAACACATCTCTTTTCAAATGAAAATGCAACACTTGGGGTGAAAACAAGAGAGACTAGGAAAAGGTGTTATATGCTATATATGCCACTGACATAATACTACACGAGGATATGCTGTAATTTCCTGCAATTAATACTTTAGCAAAGCTATAAGAATTTTTTTCCAAAAATTATAATATTTCACTCACAACACTAAAATTAAGTTTGTGTCACCCTTTCCATTATATAGCCCTAATGCCAGGAGTTTGTCATTGGCTACAGAAGTGTGTTTGGTGTAGCCTGAAGGCTGTAGGCATTTATAGGCCCTCTTCCTGAATATGCTTTTTAAGAATCCCCAATAGCTATCGTTTCATGTGGCAGGCATTACAAACCATCACAATACCTCACAAAAGAAACGTGAATTTGACCTCATAATTCAAAACCTTTCAGTGATTTAAAAGGCAAACATTCCTAGGTAGACATGGCTTATGCTGTGGCCAAACGACATTTTCCTGCAAACTTTGTAGGCAAAACTACTACTATTCTCCATTTTCTAAGGAACAGAGTTAATTCCCTTCATCTAGAGTCACAGGAGGTCAGAGTTGCAAGGAATTTCTGCAACAATCTTGTGCATGATCTTTGTTCTAAATATATGGAAAATGAGAATCATTGCAGAAGAATAATTTTCCAGAAGTCACGTAGTTACTAACAGAACAAAAACTAGACATAGACATTCTGAATCCAAGTCTAGGCTTCTTTCTGCGACTCTACACAGCTCTATTTTGTCCCCAAGTATACCTGGGAACTGTATACCTTCCCAGGAGGAAGAAGAACAAGTTCTGCTGATCAGATCACTTACTGTCTCCATGTACCCCTTTTTCTAGGCTTGAAATTGTGGCCTCCTTGAGCCAATGGGAACATACAAGTCTATGGAATTAATTCAGTGTCCTTGGCAAAGTGGGTTGGGAAAAAAAGTAAGAGATGGAACAGGCCTGACAGTGCTGGAAAGATCTGTACCTGTACCTTTGTTCCAGCTATGTGGAGACTCGGTTGTTTTTTATTAACTGGCGTCTCTATTTAAGCAGCCAGAAATCAGATAGGACAATTAAATCACAAGATCTGATGTCCTATTGGTGATCACAATTTATTCCAGAGATGATTACAAGATAAAAAGATAGATGCCTGCTCCTTTTCTGTTAATCTGCATTGTAAAAAGTAAATAATAGTAATAAAGTTAATTATAAAAGCAATGCATTCTCTTCCATCCTTTTTTTATGCCTATTTTTACATAAATGAGATTATAATGTACTTACATGTGTTCTGGGTTTTTTCCACCTAATGATATATTGTAACCATTATCCCAAATCATTAAAAATTATTTGTAAATATTTTTAATAGTCTATAACAGCCCATCACATGAATATACTAAATTTATTAATTTTACTAATATTGAATATCAGTTTTCTTTCAGAGTACATTAAATTCTTTTAATTTTTTTTCTTATACAAAAGCAACAATGTTAGAAAAGAAGTTTTTTAAATGTTTATTTATTTTTGAGAGAGAAAGTGCATGTGCATATGCATGCGAGTTGGGGGGGTTGGTTACTGGGGGGGGGGGGGCAGAGGAGCAGAGAGAAGAGAGAGAGAATCCCAAGCAGGCTCTGTGCTGTTAGTACAGAGCCCAACACAGGGCCTCATTCTCATGAACCATGAGATCATGACCTGAGCTGAAATCAAGAGTTGGACGCTCAACCAACTGAGCCACCCAGGAGCCCCGGAAAGATTTTTTAAAAACTAAACTGAAACAAGAAAAAATAGTTTAACCATAATTCTATTACACAAAGACATTTGCCTTAAACATTGTACACTTAATCACTTGGGGTGTATAGTGAATCTATCATAAATCCAGGCCTCTATGGTCAGGGCCAATCTTTTTGGGAAGGAAAGATACTATACTGATGATATGGAAGCCAAACCCTAAACATAGAGCTCAAATTTCCTCTTTATTGGACTGTCAATGATCTGAACTTTCTTCCACAAGGGATCCCTAGAAATTCCAAGGTGTCCTTCTACCCTAAATCAGAGTCCTTGAAAGGGTCCTGCCAAAGACCAGTGTATCTCACTATCTTCGATAGAACCAAATCAGACAATCTTAACAGGAAAACAGCTGTTGTGCAGAGGCCAACTCTAAGTGCCCAACATCATTTCTCTTTGCCCTGGTTTCCACCCTTGCATTATAGATATTCCCTCCATGAGCTGGAATTCCTCCAATGACAGATTGCATGCTTGCTCATGATCATCATTGTGGATCTCACTTAGCCTATCTGATCTAAAATCAACCTCTGGCTAGAACCAATAATGAATACTACTATCTCACTTTTGTCTGTTCTTCTGCATTTTTCATTTCATTTCATTTCATTTCATTTCATTTCATTTCATTTCATTTCAAGTAGGCTCCACACCCACTGTGGGGATCAAACTCCTAACCCTAAAATCAAGAGTCACATGCTCCCCTGACTGAGCCAACCAGGCACCCTACCCTCTGGGCTTTTCCATAAGACAAAGCATACCAAGTCATCTAACTGTGCCTCTACTCCGTCGAATCTTCGAACATAAAATCTAGAAACCTAGGTCTGCACAAAGCATTTCAAAAAATTACACAGAGGGTAGAGAGAAAAACTTGGAACTAGTTTTTCCTTTTCTCAAACCTCCGTTATTCATCACTAAGCAAGGTGACAGCTTCCTATCAATGTGTATTTTCTTCCTCTCCATGATCTTCTGCTATTAAGCTCATTCTTCTACAACTATATCCACATTGATTCTTTCAAACCCCGGCCTCCAGCTCCTAAACTGATGATCTGGGAGCTATCATGACATTCATGATTCTCAGTGAAATGCAAGTCAAGTGGAAGGAGAAGCTGACAGCCACAGAATGAAAAAAGGTCCTTTAGGACAAACAAATACCTGAACCAGCAGCTGGAGAGCTTTCCTCTCCTTGAAGTTTCAGGCCCTGATCGCCTCCTCAGGCACCATTCAATTATACTAATCCCAAAGTGCCCTGTATTTAACTAATTCTCTGTACATTAACAAATGACTTCTGCCACATCCAGCTTAAACACCAAACTAGGACTTACTTACATCTTTTATCGAATAATAGCTCATAAGGAATGTTTCTCCTTATAGGTTACTGGTTCCTAACATTATCACAACTTTTGAAAGGGGACAAAAGTTAATATGCAATCAGTTGAAACAAAAATCAGCTTTATTGTTCTGCCCCCTCTTTTTCCTGTGAACAATGTAACTAAAGAATGCATAAGAAGCAGCCAACATTTGTGTGGCTGGGAAATGAATGAAACTATTACAGTACAAAATAAGCCGGGCCTGTTAAGAGTTCCTTAGAATAGTCTGTCCACCTTGTCAACATGTTCAAGCAGCAGCCAAGTCACCCCAGCTGAGAGTCCTTTCCATCTGCACTAATCTCAGCCACTATAGAAAATTCAATTCTTCTACTGAAATGTATGTTCAACAACAATCATGACCATGACCTGACTGAGGATGGACTTTTCCCTTTCTTCCAATCTGTGAATTCCTTAACTGCATTGTTTAATGTTACAACTTTAACATTTTCTTAATGAATTGGGTGGTAGAAAAAATGAATTCAGTGTCTCACAGTGAGACCCTGACACATTTTGCATCATTTGTTTTCTTTTATTTTGAACAAGTAAAAATATCTGGCTCTAACATTAATAACTTTTGAGTGGGAGTTACCTTATGTGAATTAAAAATGGTTATGTCAGTACATCCCTTCAGAATTTAAAAGATATTTCCCTGTGCTATATCAAGTGTCACACAGTATATCAATTTTTATTTCCCATCTCTCAAGTCTGGTATGCATACTGTTTAACTTCTTAAATTCTAAGTATAGACATAATTCACAAAAGCTGGGCAAATGCTTGACTTACAGGAGATGGCGTACACAAGATTTATATGAACAACTTTATTTTAAACAAGAAGGACTTTTGCATTTTGTGCTGCTACATCACATAACTTCATCTGTGCTTTTTTTTTAAAGCTATAAAATAAATTGGAAAGATTCATTTACTATCCTTCTAACTTCACAAGCACTGTTGATCTAGTAGAAAAGCCCATTTTAGTGTGAAAGGTGAGAATTTGACCCTATTTTCCAGAATAAAATGGCATGCTCCCTTTTAGACAATCTCCAGGCAGCCCTGTCTAATTCTCGGCCAACCATCTCTGAATGCCTGATAAAACTTACTCTCCTCTCACTGACAATTAAAATACCACTCATGTGGCAGCCAGAGAAAATTGCTGTTCTTCCTTTTCTTCTAGATTATCATGGTACTAATAATTGATTTAAGTGCATCCACATTGACTGTCCTATATTCACATCACTAATTTGTGGATTCTAAATACGCATGAGTATATAGATACAAACGTATGTGTACACGTAGATACAAAATACGTACATTTATGTTTCTCTATAAGGTACTCTGAAATTTATACGTGGTACACAACAACAATAATGATAGTGAAAGATACTATGCATTGAGCAACTACTAGAGGCTTCGTATGATGATCTCTAATCTCACAATGACTAAGGTACTGTTATTACTCATCTTCCTAGGAACTAGGAAATGTAGGCTCAGAGACATTAAGAAACTTGTCTCATAGCTAGTAAGTAGCAAAACAGATCACTGAGCTAATTAGCAATAGAACTGGAATTTAAATCTGCATTTATTTAACCAATACTAGTCCTAAAAACTTTTAAATTACATACATGCACTCAAAAATAATGCATCTTATTCTCTACACCTTCTCCTTTTATGTACAAACCTAGCTTAAAAGTGTATTCATACATTCCATATACATATATGTGTGTGTGTGTGTGTATATGTATATACATATGTATATATATATACATATATATATAATCTCAAGATGTAGTCAATTTCATAGAGAATTCTTTAAAAAAGCATATAAAAATAAATAATGGGCTGATTTTCTGGGTCATTTTGTTTAAGTAATAATTGAGAATTTATTTTCTAAAAGTTTTTGTCTTATTATGAAAGGCTATGCTTCATTTTTATTTTAAATACCTTCTCCCAAAGGAAAAAAACATATTCTGGTCTCAACATTCCGGTTTTGCCACTAGGTCTATATATAAATAAAATCAAGTTATAAGAACAATTGATTTATTTAAATTGTTTAAACCATGATCCATTATAAGCTTTCTAGCTTTTAAGTAAAATAGCTGTGACCAAAATCAAAAGTATATTTCAGCTGCTAAAGAATTATTTAAGTTATGCCCAACCCTCTGTCTATAGATATATCTGTCTATAGATATAGATAGATGTTAGTTAGATAGATAGATAGATAAATAGATGTTAGATAGGTAAGTAGATAGATAGTCCAAATAACTTAGAGTTCACATTTAATCTGCGTTACACTGTATAAAGCAGTATTTCTCAATCTTGATTGCCCTCTAGCATCATTTAGAGAGTTTTTAACAATCTTCTATCAGGACTGTACCCCAGACCAATTAATCAGAACCTCTGGGGTGTTACCTAGGCATTAGTATTTTTAAAAGGCTTCCATGTGATTGCAAGGTACAACCCAGATTGAGAACCACTAGCATCAAATGCTGTCACTCACTGCTCACTTTTGTCCGCTGGAGAGGGGAGCTGTAAAGAAAAGTATTAACATTAAAGGTCCTGACCTTCAATATAAAGACATATAACTTTAAAGCCCTCAGAAAGTAAAATAATTAACTATCTAAGAAGTTTATATGTAAATACCAAAAGAGTCACTCAGCCATGAATACATTTCATACTACACTACAGGAAGATTCCAATTATGTTCTTTTTATCTCTTTCCTTGTGGGTATGCACCCACAGTTGTAGTAGTTCTGGGATATAAACTGGTTCTAATGGCAAATCTTCAATTTTTTTTCTGTTTAGGGACAAAGAGCATGTAATGAGATTTTAGATATTAGATATTATTATCTACATTTTACAAACTAGGAAACCAAAGTGCACTAAGATTTATTCAAGTCACAAAAAGGACAAATTGAGACACCACCTGGAATGTTGGAAATAGCACTAGACAGGAGTCAAGAAAGTTGGGTCCCACTCACAGCTCTGCCAATATTTAAGCTCGGACAAGTCTGTGGTTTCAGCATCCTTGTGTAAATTAAGGGATTTGGACTGGAGAAAGACTTGCAAAGAAATTTCAAAGGAAAACAAAACTGGGGACATATATATGTATTGGGGAATGTCTTATTTCACCAAATAAACCACTGGAAAACAAAGAAAGTGCATGCCATCTATTTTCACCTTTACTTCATAAACAGAAAAGGCATTTTAATTCCAAAGGAAGAAAAAAACCCCATAATGTCAGGGTTAATTTTTAGTATAGCTTAATGATAAACTCATGGTATTGTTGTCCACCAGGGATAGCCACCGACCCTCCCTGTGATGAGTGAATGAGAATCATGAGGACCTCTAGATGATGTTTCCAAGTTTAACCTTCTACTAATGTGGAAAAAGGGTGGAGGGGGATCATTTAATACTTCTTAGTGTAGTACTCTTTCAAAGGTTTCCCAAAATTCATTATTGAAGAACTACCTTCATCATTTTTGCCATACCCAAGTACCCAACAATTATTTGCTTATGGCTTTTATTTAAATTGACTTATTTTTGCTTAAATACATTTATTTCAAAGGAAACTTTATATCATTACCTCGAATAGAAAACGAAAATCTCTTGTCATAAATAGAAGATAACCAGATAAGTATTAAAATCCAAGTTTTATATTATTTAATTTTATTTCCTTTTACTTGTAGCTCAATACTATTGCCTCCAAAGACTCTGAGCCTAAAATGTTCTCTCTCTCTGTCTTCCCTACGGAGAGAGATTAGCACATCCTAGAAAGGTATTAAAGACTAACACTAAACTGAGCCCTCAATGTAATCAGAGAGATCAAGAAAAAAATAGAAGAGAGCCTCCTTTTCCCCATGGGATTGATTCACTATTACGTAATGTCACATGCTGACACCACCTGGATCATCTGCCACTCTGCTACTCCTGCCTCTGAAGAGGTAATGTACTCTCCCTTTTTCACTAACGCCAGAAAGAAGCAAAGACTTTAGTTTCCCAGAATTTTTAGTATTGGTAGTTAGAGACAGCGGGCTGGGGAGTGGAGTCTGAGAAAAGCACAAGAAGATAAAATAGAGAATGGAGGCTCACCTAGAGGGGGTTAAGGAAACCAAAGCATAGTGCCTGGAAAGCACTGAGATTCAGGGTCTGGTCTGCTGAAAGATTGTTGCCATAGGCCACATTTAGAAAACAGACAGCAAGCAGATTAATAACTCCATATAGCAGCTCATAGGATCTGGGCAAGTATCACTTCTTATTTTTAGATCCACTCCAACTTTAACAAACAGTCTAGCATGGTTAACACGGAGTTTCTAATCCACAGAGAATTCACATTTTTAGCTGCAAAGGCCCTTGTTATTCATGAATTATAGCAGCTTTACCTATTCTTTATAATTCAGAAACTTCATTATTAAAATGTTTGAAGCAAGCTACGGAGCATCTATCATTACTTAAAAAGTTAATTAGATTACATAAAAGAAATAATTAGATTTGCATTTTTATCTTGGTTTTAAACTTCCAAAGAAGATCACAACAGCCTGCCTGTGGGCAATTAAAAACAGCATACAGCAGAGAAATAGAGGAGAAAGGGTCTGTTTTTCCTGGCTAATTCATGATTGAGGATAGAATTACAAAATATTTTAAGGGCTTGCTGAAGCTGGGGGCTAATCCTAGACTTCTAAGCTTTGTTTATAACTCTCATTTCATTGCAAGAGAGCATCAGATACATGTGCAGTGCCAATAGTAGTATCAAATTACTTCCAGTGGGTTTACTCAGTCCTGTTCAGAGGCTGTTGGAAGGAGATTCGTTACCTGATCAATAGCACAAAAAAAGGACTATTGGCTAGAGTCAAAACAGGAGCACTGTAATTGCTTTTTGTTTACCAATGCTAAATACAATTAACAAAGAGGTACAACATAAGACAGAGGGACTACATGAGCCCGGAGCACTCCTGACTTTCATCAGTCTTATGTCGGTTCCTCCAGCCATCTCCAAAAGACAATAAATGCCAAGGTCCAGCTCTTAAATTAGAGGTCACTTAGATATTTAATGATGAAGCATATCTTTAAATATATATCTATTATTATTATCCCAGCAAAAAATTAATTAACCAGGTCATACAGGCCATGAAGGCTAATGTACAAAGTAATTATTTCTGATCTTTAGACAACTACTTCACATAAAAAGGTAGTCCTTATTCTGCTCAGCAGATACCTGAAATGCCTGTAGTTAATCATATTGAAGGAAACAAAGGCAAGGTTTATCTCCTTAAAAGGTGAAAGTCCATCTCAAATTATTCTGTTTAATGGTTTAAGAACAATCACCTCCTTTCTTATAATATTAGCATCTCTTCTGGTTACCAGACAGGAAGAAGAATGCATATCTAATGGTGCTCTCCCATGACAAACACACAGAGACACACAAAACATATGAAGAGCACACAGGAATATATTGTAATCAAAATGGAAAATACTGTGTATGAAAAAATAGTCATATACTCTTAAGAACAGAGTAACGTCTCAGTGAAGAGACAAATACTTGGCTTTGCAAATAAGCAGCATGTATTACCGCATTTAAAAGGGACAGCTTTCTGATGAGACAAAGAGTATGTGCAAAGCAGCAGCAATGACATTTGGTTCAGGCCTTCCACAGATGGAATTTGCCATCTAATGTATGTATTAAATGACTAGGGAAGGGCAATGAATATTGTACACCAATTGTAAAGATTAACAAAAAGCTAAGAATTTCAAGTTTCACAATTAAACTTAAAAAGGCATATGTATACGAATTCATGAAATCATTGGCCCTGGCCCAGGAAGCCAAATGCCCAGGTAATACCCCATCCAGCCAGTCTACTGTTAGGAGACCATTGTTGTTCCATCAGCGATGTCAGGAGAGGACACAGCCTATATAACACACAATATAAGCCATTTGAATAACTCTAAGATTGGGGTTTGAAGAGACTATATTTTATCAAAAACTCAAAAAGTAACCTTCTTACCAAGATACTTTCATGAGCTAAATTCTCCTCCAAAGATTAAGTTTTAGCAACAAAATGCCATCAATGTTTCCTAGTAACATGCTATTGAAACCAAAGAATGTGGGATGTTGTATCCACGAAGAATAACTTCTCTAGATTCAAAAACCATGACATGCTCAATTGAGGTTGTGTAAATAAATATATAGGTGGATCAAGAAAGCAGGATTTATAAAGTATTTTCTCCTTTGCTTAGACTAGACTTACATGTACTGGTTGATTAAAATACTGTAAATATGCTTTGATGTGTCCAATAATTACAAGTGAATTTTGTTTACCTGTCAACATAACTCATAAATAAAATGCTACAAAAGACTGGCTAAGATACTCTAGTGCAATGGTAGGGGACAAGGAGGATGAAATTACTGAAGCAGTCATCTGTCCTTTGGAATTAAAGGATGAGAACTGGCATTCCCAATTCCAAGGATCATATTCCATATCTATTCCATATCTATTCCATATCTATTAGTTTGGCTTTCCATACACTTGATGAAAACTGTGCTATTTTTGTCCTGGAAGAATCAAAAATGTCCAACTTTTTCTGGGCTCTATATCGGGGGAATTACTTAATATGAAACAAATTAGAGGAATCACCATTTTCCCCAAAGCACAAACAGAGGGATTTGAATTCACTAAGCAAACAGCCTCCTAAAAGATCTGTTAATATTAAAGCATTTTAATAATCATTTAAAGTTATTAACCTGATTTTTTAATGGCAAAAATTGACTCATCAAAAAAATAAAAACATTGATTCACAAAGTCATTCATCTTGCTTTCTAAACATGGTTCACATGGTCTTAAATGTATCTCTTTGAAAATTTAGTTAGAATTTACCAAGGCAAAAGTATGTTAAAAATTATACTTAAGGAAGAAAAAAAATAATATGGTTTTTAACTATACATATAAGTTTTGAATGATTGCACATAAAATAAGCATGGGGACTTTTACAATACTGTTTTCATCATGTCTTCTTCCCATCTCTAAGGAAAAGTCCTGATTTCAATTTGTGCAAGCCATTCAGGTTTTCATTTGCTTCCATTACAATAGGCCCAGATGTGTTGGTGTGTGGTTATTGTAAGAGGTTAGACACTCTTCCTTTTCTTTCTATTATAGTTTGCAACATCAGGAACAACAGTACTGATTCACAAGTCAGCATTCTGAACTATAAGCAGACAGCAATCTTGAATGTAACCAGCTGATACTCATGATCCATAGCCAATTGCCATGGCTTAATCTCGCTGATTTTGTTAGCTAACAGGTTCTAGGACTCAAGATTTAAAAAGAAGAAAGAAGGTCAAACTTGCTCAAATGGTCTCTGTATACATTTGTTCTCAGAAGGGAAAGCACGTTTTGTACTCACCTTATTTTACTCTTTGTTCTGTTTTGTTTTCAAACAGGAGAATGTTTCTTTCATGATAGAAAAATGTGTGCAGCATCGCTTAAATCTCATATCTTGCTCAAAAAAACTGTACTAAAATTAGCCCACCAATAATCTCTCCTAAATTGGATCATGTCTATATTTTATCAAAAACCATATTTGAAAAATACTTTTAATCCATTCCCCTTCCCCCAAAACACCTGAAAGTCTGAATATCAAATACCTGCTTCATAAGTGTCAGAGATAAATATGTTTTGTGTAAGGAATATTTTTAAGCATTTGAAAAATTCTTCGAATGGTCGCACACTGATAAGATAAATACTGACAAGATACGCAGTAGTAACTGCGGTAGCTCAGGACAGAACAAACTATAAATACAGGTTATTGCTTCCTGTTATTTTTAAAATATAAATTCTTATTACGAAGATTCCTGTATTTCTAAAGTGAATGCAGCTCTGACACTTTGAATCTCTCTCTGATTTTATAATTTACACAGCTGAGATCAAGTGCTGATTAGCTTCAATTTTTAAAAATTTAAACAACGAGAAATAGCCACGATTTTAAAAGTTATTAAACTTCTATTAGAAAACCCGAAAAAACAATTTTCCTATCTTCTCAAATTAAACATTCCGATGAATAATATTTTAACATCATATTCTATAGTTTCCTGAAGAAGGCATCAATTTCATGTGGTAAAGTTACAACTAAAATCATATGTTATCAATAAATGCTATTTCATAAAAATGCTGTGAACTGATTTGGTTGCTATTCATCTGACATCCTCAGTACCACAAAACAAACATCAATTAAGACAGCCACTTGTTAGAAACACCAGTGGACTGAAAAGTGAAATACATTCAAAATAAATAAAGAAGTAAGTAATGAAGATGTAGAAAAACATTAACAATAAATAACTGATAAGGGAACATCTCAGGAAACTTCTTCCATTCCTGCTTTACAAATAGGAGAAACAGAGAGAACTAAATGATCAGGTTATTTAACACCTACTGAGTTCTTAGAGAAGAATCCAGAGAAAAATGTAGGAAACCACAGGCTAAAAATCTTGACCTTAGCAGTAGGAGCTACACTGAAAATTCTAATAAGGGCAGAATCAGGGAACACCTGGACAGTTATTTAATTAAGGATCTCAGCATGAGTTATAAAAGAGATAAGATATCAGGAGGAGAAATTATTCCGAGATTTCATTGTAAAAGCTGACTGTCAAAAATGCCAGAGACATTCCATCTCCCCTGTATTTGGACTCTATTTTGAAACACACAGACTTGTGACTTGTGTATGAAAGATAGAATCAGAACTAATTAAACAACAAAAACACTGGTTAAAACCCTCAGGTGAAGATAGCTGGACAAAATGCCAAATGAGGTACAAGTACTTCTTCAGGCACCAAATTGGTACTTTAAATGGAACACCAAGTATGATTAAGAAATGAAGCAAGGCTCTAAGTTAACACCACTGGCTTTCACCAATGAAAGAGTAGAAGAGTAGAAGAGTAAACTATGACTTTATGTGAATTAATATTTTTTTCAATACAGTAAGATATATGGGGCGCCTGGGTGTCGCAGTTGATTAAGTGTCTGACTTCAGCTCAGGTCATGATCTCATGGTTTGTGAGCTTGAGCCCCACATCGGGCTCTGGGCTGACAGCTCAGAGCCCGGAGCCTGCTTCAGATTTTGTGTCTCACTCTCTCTGCCCCTCCCCTCCTTGTTCTCTCTCTCCCTCTCTCTTCCTCTCTCTCTCTCTCTCTCTCTCTCTCAAAAATAAATAAAACTTAAAAAAAAAATAAATACAGGAAGGTATAATATTACACTCAAGCAAAGGAATAATATAATTCACAATATACTGTCCCAACTAGGCTGAATAACAGATCCCAGAGGTTAGAAAATATCCACAGCTGGCTCAGTTGGTTAAGCATCTGACTCTTGGTTTCAGCACAGGACATGATCTCATGGTTCATGAGTTTGAGCCCTACATCGGGCTCTGCACTGACAGCACAGAGCCTGCCTGGGATTCTCTCTCTGCCCCTCCTCTGTTCTCTGTCTCTCAAAATAAAGAAAAGAAAAGAAAAAAGAAAAGAAAAGAGAAAGGAAGGGAAAGAAAGAAAGAAAGAAAGAAAGAAAGAAAGAAAGAAAGAAAGAA
>NC_064808.1:41060375-41066242 GCF_023721935.1 Panthera uncia | reverse complement strand
GAAAGAAAGAAAGAAAGAAAGAAAGAAAGAAAGAAAGAAAGAAAGAAAAAGAAAGAGAGAAAGAAAGAAAGAGAAGGAAAGAAAGAGAAGGAAAGAAAGAGAAGGAAAAGAAAGAAAGAAAAAGAAAAAAGGAAGGAAGAAAAAAGAAAATATACACAGCAACCAAGAGAAACCACAGAGGCTGTGGTGGGCACACATAAATTTGGGATGAGTATTCCTGAGGATTAATCACCAAACAGTTCCTTATTTTATGGCTTTCTAGAAGTCACATACCTATGTTCCTATTCAAAAGTGGAGGTCAGTTCCCTTACCGATCTCAGAGAGCTATTAGTTAAATTAACCATCAAGTTTCTAAAGGAATGCCAGAAATCAGAATCCCTTCCCAGACCATTGTAATCATTATCTATGCATTTGTGTCACAGTGCCACAACAAAAAAGGGGAATTTTTAAATTGTGATACAATTATTTGGGAACACGTTTTTCTTCCTTTCTAGATTGTACGTTCCTTGAAGACACATAATTATTCATTGATGTTCACACTCCCCACAGCACCTAGCAGAAATGCAGTTACTATTTCTTAAAGAACAAATTAATCATTATCAATCTTTGCCCAGGTCATAAGACTCTTCTCATAACTGACCTACTCAGACAGTCCTAACAAGCAAATAAGTATAAGCTTCTCCCTGTGATACTATTAAGACGGTAAAATACAAAGCAGAAAGTGGTTTGTGGCAATAAAAATAGCATGTGTGTGCTACCTTTGAAACCATTTAGGTTTCCACTGGGTTGTGCTAGGCAAATGGCAGAAGGAAAAAGAGATAAGGTTTATTCTGTTTACGTGTCACATCAGAAAAGAATGCTTAGACCACCACGCGGTCGATGTTTCCTACATCCACTCATACAATTTTATACAACCTCCTTGAGCAACAGCCCTGTTGGTGCTGTAAACAGGAAAGGGGCACATTTGCAGCATTTTCAATTCCGTTTTCAAGGAGGAAAGTATCTAAGTATAATCAGCCGAGAGTAATAAAATACACTGACCTGGATCTGTTGCTGCAGGAGATTAATTTTGTGCTGCTGCTGCAGAAGTTGCTGCTGTTGTCTTGCAATCTATCAGAAATAAAGTTTCATTAAGTTCAAATGAAATGCTTGCACCTTTGCCATTACCCCAGGTATCTCTCTTGGAATTGCAAGAATGCTTTACTGTACTTCTATGTGAAACAGTTCCTATAAAATGAGAGAGGCAGACTTAGTAAGTTGGAGAAAATGAAAAATTTCAAACAGGTGCCGCCTCTCTGCTTACCCCCTAAATCTCTCTCTGTAGATGAACAGGACCCCTTGTACGACATTTGTGAGCAGTTCATCCATATCTGCAATGGTCGTCGGGAAAGAATGGGAATTTTGAAATCTGATCTTTGGACAAAAAAGACGGGAAAACTCTGGCTACATTTTCTCAAGAGCTTAATTTGGATGTAAAAAGTAAAATCTGTAAGCAAAGACAGGAAATAACTTTCTATTACTTACAAACATGGTCTATTTGGTGAAATCTTTTCTGAAGGGAAGATTTTCAGAGCTGATAAAACTTACAAATATTGTCAAGGGAGTGCAAAAGAAAACAGCAAAAACTCAAATCTTTCTTTTTTTCTTGTTGATGTCACACATACAAAGCATTTTTTAGAAACAAAATTCAATATTCATCCATTTATCCTTTTGAGGGCAATGTGTTCATTTTAAAGGTCACGATCCACATATGAGTTTTACCTTCATCCAAAATCAAATTCAACATGTTAACACGTAATCTGGTCTATATGAAGAAATATTAACCACCTAAAGCAGGCTCTGTGGAGGATCTGAATCTGCCCCTCAGAAGAGCAAACACCTCCTTTAGCATAATGGTGCTTACTATAAAACATGAGGAAGGCATCAGGCTGTTTATTGCCTCAAAAGCTGAAGTCCGGGGGATACCCCTTATGAGAACACACTGCCAGCATAAGAAGCTAGACAGAGAAGTGGCCCCAGATTACTTAGAAGGCCTTGGTTTTGTAGTGCCCTATAGGTAAGAGTTACAGCTTTTTTGTTCCTATTTCTTCTATTTCCAAAAGCCAATATTCTAGAATGGGCAATCTTAGAAGTAGCAATGAAGGTGGATCAGCCTTCAACTGTATATTTCTTGAGTCTTTTTGATTCTTTAGCCTAGAATAGAGGGAAACACCCAAATCACATTTCATTGAGCCCGAGATAACAAAAAATAGCAGTCTACTCCAAAATGTTGTTTTGTGGTTTCTGGTGATGACTGGCTCATACTGGAACTCATGATAAAGCTGCCCCTATCATAGGCTAGAGTTTGAGAAGTGGGACTACTCCCCTCCAAAGCTTTATAAGCAAAACAGAAACACTATGTAATCAGATTGGAAAGGCTCAGTCTGCTTGTCACTATTCAAATCAGAAATGGGCAACTCACTCGGCAACTCTAGGTATAGATGTGGGACCCTCTGAATATTTATTTCCTCTTAGCAAGCCAGTGAAACACTACTAGGCATCTAATATTGATGGTCCCTCCTAAATGATAAAGTGCTGCATAGAAATGCATCCAAAACACCACAGTGCAATTACTATCACCCACTCTAGACGTATGGGTTTGACACAGTGAAGTATGGTACATAAGCACCATGTGGCTCAAATTCTGAATTTTATTTGCCAATCGGTTGAGCTACATGCTCGCTTCATTGAGCATGACAACCTAGTTTTAAGTGTCATTTAATTTTCATTTTGAAATATAATTACAAAGTGTTCACTGTAAGATATCACTCGTCTGCAAATGTGTCAAGATTAATTTGTGCTAGCTTATTCACAAGTGTCAATAGTTAATTACTGTGTCATCTCTGGATGGCTAAATGACATTCTAACTTCTGATTTTTTACAGTGTTCCTTTATGTTATTTTCCATTAGGGGCTGAGTCCATATTCCTACATGTGGGCAAATATTCAAGCATATAAAATACCAGACGTCACAACTCATTAAAATCAACAGAGCATATATTGCTCTATATACCCCTATAAAATACATTTAACTGAAAAGATAATTCCAGTAATAATGTCAGATTTCTAAAAACTGCACATTAATTTGGGTACATCTGATCTAAAGCATCAGGGACTACTCTATAGGATAATTGTTATTAGATTAATGTACTCTTATGAGACAGGAAAAAGGTTTGGGAAAGTGATTTATTTTTTAAAAGATATACACTTAAACTTTGCTATTTTTTCTTCTTTCTCACTTCTAAATCAATGAAATCAAATTCTTAGAGGAGCCATGTGCTAATTTGTTTTCAATGATTTACCTATGCTATAAATAGAGTGACCATATAATTTATTATTCAAACCCGGCCAACTTTTGCAAGTGGAATAGGGGTTATTAATAATTACTCTGGGAAACAGGCATTAGCCATGGTTATTCTGGGAAAACTGAGGCCTATGGTCACCTTAGCTTTAAAGTCAGAGAAAATCATGGGACCAGTAAGCTTAAAGATCTTCAAAGTTTCTCTAGACCAGGACCCTTCTTTTCCGGATGAGAAGAGTAGGCCCAGAGAGAAGCAACTTACTCATGGGTAAGCTATACTAGGATTGCATGCGATGCCTGTGTGAATGAGTCCCTAAATAATTAATCAAATCCAAATGTTCTGGAATAACGTTATCACTTTCAGTTATGCCCAGTTGCTATGATGCCTTTCTTTGTTCTCCACATATCCCCTCAGTATTCTTAAAGACCCTGGATTTCCAGAAGTCTTCTTCCTTTGTTTTTCCATCTTTCTCTTTCCTTCTTCTTTTCTTCTTCTCCTTCTTTTTTTATTTTATTTTTTATTTTTAGGAATGCTTATGACAAATAAACCAATCAATGTGATTACTCGCTGAGCTTGGCGCATTCCACCTCTCCAGTTCATCAGCTCCTTTTGCAGGGCTCACCTGTTCTTGCTGTTGGCGAGCAAGGTCCATTTGCTGCCGTTGTTTCTCAATTTGTGAGGCTGCCAGTTTTTTCTGTTCATCATGCGCTGCCAAGAGCTGCTCCCGTAAACTGATCAGCTGGGTAATCATAGTAGAGAGTTGCCGTTCTTTCTCTGCCAGGCTCTCAGGTGTACCTAAAATGGAAGTGAGAAGATATCTCACAAGTTTGAGAAAAGTCTGAATGAATTGGGGAAAAGTGGAGGGCGGATTTAGAAAGGGACTACCCTAAGACACTTAACCATCTGGGACAGTAACTGGAGGTTACTGTGAGTATAGGAACACTACAGAGTATCAGTGGAATGAACACCAGAGTTAGTCACCGACCCTGCCAATTAAAAGTATCATTGCTAATAAAATTCTCGCTCTTCCCTCTGGCTCTTTAAAACAAAACAAAACAAAACAAAACAAAAAGTAGAACTATCCCCATTCTCGCCTTTTTACCATATTCCCTCTCTCTCACCCCCCCCACCCCTACTTATCCCCACCAAATCTATCTGATCAAGATAGGAAACCTATGATATTTAGTACCAAAGATTAGAAACCATGGGTTGTATTAATATTCTATAATATTAGCTAGTTATCTCTATCTCAGTGACCAACACAGGATCTAAAACATAGTAAGTGCTTAATAAGTGTTACAGAAGGAATTTTCCAATCACTGATCTCATAAAACTTTTCTATTGTGCAAAGACCTGTCTCTGAAGCTTGGATGTCAGGAGTTGTTCTCTTGGCCTTGGAACGAGTTCTACAGAGAGGGAGGGAAAAAAAAAAAAACTGCCTTGCCTCAGGTAAGGATAGGATTGAATCTTATGTTTTTCCCCCTGTGAAGGGATCAAGCTAAAGTTCTCAAGTTCATCCTTAAAGGCAACAATGTTGCTTGGAGGCCTCTCTCACCCTTTTGTCATTTGTCATTCTTCAAAGGGAAAAAACATTCGAGGTTGAAAAGGTTATGCATAAGGATGTGCTGTTTAATGAATATGATGTCGCTGAACACTTATGGTATGCACTAATGGTGCTGAACAGTCTTTTTATGGGCAAATTGCACAGCTCTCCTAAGTAAAGGGTACAGAATCCTTTTGTGAATCTAAATTAGAGCATTTACCACAGCATAAGATAAGAATTTCAACCCACTGTATCTGAGCCACACAGGTTTCATTATGAAGAAATGATCTATGATTTGAAAGCTTTTCAGAAAGATGCCACCAGCTGTCAAAGGGGACAAAGATTGCCGATTTTTGTGTGTGTGGAACAGTAGACTTCCAATCTCCTTATGAAACTCCCCTCAGTCCTGCTAAGAAAGCACGAGGACAATCTGAGAAACTAAAAATATTTCAGTTAGCAGTGGTCCTATTTTCTTAGTGGCTGCAGGGACAAACAGAGCCTTCAGAGGATGCTGGCTAGTACTTGCTAGTGTATAATTCCCAGAAGGTAAGACTGATGTCAGCAGAGAAGTTATGCCACTTAGGACTATCTTGGGGTTTGTAATATCAATTCAAGTCCTTAAAAAATAAAGAAAAAAACAAACTGTCAGTATCCCATATGCTTAAAGATTCACTGAGTTGAAAGATGGCCTAAAATCAAAATTAAAAGAAAAATAATCATGAGATGATGTTAGAAAATGTATTCAACTGATAAAGGAACAAATACTGTATCTAGCTGTTCTTTCTAGCTACTGGAATTGATTTTTTTTAAATGAGTTTTTATTTCAGCAATAGGAATTTCAGCTTGGTAAAAAAAAGAACTTCATGAATACAAAAGCAGGTTCCCAGTGGGAATCATAAAATTTCTTCAAAAGTACAACAAGCTCAGTTAATTCATGATGTGTGTGTGTGTGTGTGTGTGTATGTATATATATATATATATATA
>NC_064808.1:41051459-41060275 GCF_023721935.1 Panthera uncia | reverse complement strand
ATATATATATATATATACGAATGAGAAGACAAAAAAAGTATGAAATGTATTTATTTACTTATTTTAGTCATTTCTAATTAAAACAAAATACTTCCTGAATGGCAACTATATACCAGAATACTGATACTATGGCAAGAAAAAGCAGATAGACTTCTCTACTCTTGTGCACTTTGGAGTCCAAAGTGCATGAGAGTAGGGAACCTTAATCAAGCAATTACACATATAAATGTAAACAAAAACTAAATAAGAATTACAAAATGACAGATATTTGGGGGAAGTTTAACCAAGTTTGGGAGGCCCAAGTGTAAGAAAGATAGTCTGAAAAAGTAACAAATTATCAGGAAGATGAATAGAGTTAAGTAGTCAAAGAGTTGGAGGGTGATCAAGGAGCTTTTCAGGAGAAACAACACAGGCAAAAGCCCCGGGGTGGGGGGGGGAGGGGGCAGTGGAGGGGAGTTCCAGTGTGTTCCACAAGTTGAAAGAAGGTAGTAAAACTTGAGCAAGGAAAAAAAAAGGGGGGGAGTAGAGTACCAGATGAGGTACAGAGGTAGTAAAAGTTCACACCATTCAGTGAACTAATAGACCATGCTTGATAAACTTCATACTTATTCTAAGAATGTTTCAAAAATAACTACAGTATTTTAAATAAGGGATGAATGATGTGGTCATTCTACCTATGGTGTGGAAAATAGTCTGGAAGATTATAAGAGTAGATATTTGGGATATATGGACATTTTATTGCATATGTTTTTGGAAATATTCTGATCTACCTGTAATTTTCTTACTATACCTTTCTATATGAGGTGAATTAAGAGAAGACTTACTGGAAACTGGGAAAGTTACTGCATCACAATTCTTAAAAAAGAGAAGCATTCATAGGAAATTTGGGGCAAGGGCCAACACAAGAGTTGGATCTGGTATTTACACTCCCAAGGAAAAACTAGAAGGTTTTCTCTTCTCCTAGGTTAAATAATGTTGTTTTAACAATCTTCAATACAGTCCCCTTCCTCCTCTACATAGGAAACAGAGAAGCTGAGGATAACATATACATGACTTCTTAGCTTCTTCTGTTCAAGGTGAAGCCAAAGGTCTATAAATGCATTCGTGCTTCCAATGCTACTAGACATGTATATATGCATTTACAGAATAACACAATTTAACTGATCTTTTTACAAATCAGTATGATATTCAAGTTGTTTAATTGTAAAAATTCAGTGACATCTAAATAATTTTTTAAAAAGCATGCCAGAGAGCAATATTTTTAGAAAATTTAGGCATTCATATAAGACTATTGCTATCTTTTCCTTAAATTTGAGGAGCACATATATATTTTGAATAGATGTGAGTGCCGTAATGAATGCAGTTGGAATGAAATATAGTAGCAAAACAAATCTAAAATTCTCCCTCAACGGGGAATTTATATATACACATACATATATGTATATATAAATTTACATATATACATATATATAATTAAGGAGAAATCAATTTACACCGTACAATAGCTGACACTCTCTAAATGTGATGCATGACCATTTTTCTGTTCTATACCCATTGTATTTGTTCACATATAGTGATTTACACCTAAGTAGTTAAAACCTGTAGTGTTAGATTTTTCTGTTTTAATTAACAGCAAATGTTTATACTGCTGTACTAAAAATAACATCGAATCTGAATCACATTAATAAACCAACCTGTGAACACAAGTTATTTCATCTCAAAAAAATACTAGTTTAGGGGCACCTGCGTGGCTCAGTTTGTTAAGCGTCTGACTTCAGCTCAGGTCATGATCTCATGGTTGGTGTGTTCAAGTCCCACATGAGGCTCTATGCAACGGTGTGGAGCCTGCTTTGGATTCTCTCTCCCTCTCTCTCTCTCTCTGCCCCTCCCCAACTCCTGCTCTCTCTCTCAAAAGAAATACATAAGCTTAAAAAAATACTAGTTTAGTTGAATGTATAATTTTGCTATGGAAAAAAAAACTACAGACTTACAATGGTTCAAGTTTTCTTACTTCATGACTGTGCAACAGTAATATG
Organism: Panthera uncia; assembly: GCF_023721935.1. Taxonomy (NCBI): domain Eukaryota; kingdom Metazoa; phylum Chordata; class Mammalia; order Carnivora; family Felidae; genus Panthera; species Panthera uncia. The sequence goes on along the minus strand of NC_064808.1, from coordinate 41,058,239 downwards.
CATCCAGTAACACACGGAATGATCCTCTCTGTAGGTGCTGGGCAGTAGCAGAGACCCGCAGCTCCCACTGAGCCACACAATCAGGAGAGCAAAGCACTGATTCAGTTCAACCATACTGCACCCATACATTCTGGTTTTCACTTTCCGTCTGATATTCAATCAATTGTATAGATACTCAACACTTTCTTATAAAACAGACTTGATGTTAGATGATTTTGCCCAACTGTGAGCTAATGAAGGTGTTCTGAGCACACTGAAGGTAGGCTAGGCTATGGTAGGTGGATTAGATGCATTTTGAACTATTAAATGCATATTTTCAACTTAAAATGGGTTCATCCGGATGTAACTCCATCATAAGTAGAGGAAGATCTATATAACTGTCAGGGTTGTTGAAAAAGTAGACAATTTATGGGGCATAGTGAGGCAACCTAAATACTGTCCGGCTATGTTGAAGCCAAAAGGCCACATAGAAAACTCTTATAAGGCGGTTTAACTCTCTGTAAAAAGTCTTGTCTTGAATTATGTTTTCAGTTGTGATAAAATCAACTTGGAAAAAAGGAAAGTCAGATCCAGAGAATCTGCCCAGGCCAGCAGAGGTCATCAGTAGCTGCCTATCATCTGTTTCACATCCTTCAGGCTATCTTAAAATCTCCAAAAAGCACTGCTGGAAAATAGTCTCTCCCACACAAAAACAGAGGTAGTTTCATAAACCACAAAGAGGGAACCAGCAAAAAACCTTCTGCACACAGCTTCTCTACAAGTCAATGTGCCTGCTTTTATCCAATATCACACACACTGTGTGCCTGACACTCTCCGCTATAAACTGTATCTATTCTCCAACTCCAAAGACAGTGCAGCAGGTTTTTTTTTTTTTTCCATGGGGTCGTCTTTATCCCCAAACCACATCTGTCTTGAGTTTCTCTCAGATTAGTCAGGTGGATCAGTGCTCCCCAGGGCCTGCTCCAGCTGAAGTATTTTAATTTGACTAAACACCTGATTTATTTTATCTCTCCGATGAGAAAGGCAGTTTGTCTTAATAGAGCCTGTCAGCCCACAGCCCCATTCACAGCAATTTACAGGCAGCCAGGGACGCTGGAAGAGAAGAGTGCCGTGATTCTGTATTTTATCCTCCTCCAGAAAGCACCTAAAAGCAGCTATTCACTGCTACTGCATGTGGCATTTTAGAACTGAATTAGCTTTTTATTCAAGTAACTACACTTGTTGTGAATAGCTTATCTGTAAAATTGCTACATTCACTACTGATTTTATTAACCTTTGGCTCTATCACAAAATGGTCTTCAGTTAGGAAAGACCTTTAAAATTGACACATTTTTTTTCTTAGGGGCCTTTATTCCAGTGACTTCAGATTTACTGAGTTTGATCCATTGAATTCTTTACCAGTTGTACTTAAAATTTTGAGTCTCAATAGGAAGTCAATAGTGTGTAAATAAGGAAACACTTTTCAAAATGTAAATATGGCAGCAATTTCCCTCATCAAAAGTTTTCAAATACCATCTTTCACTATAACAGTTTTAAAATCAGCCCTCTAGCCCTTTTTGGTCATAATCTGAAGAACTTGAAAAAAATGAACTAACATAGACTACTTTTTTTTTTAACTTTACCAACTATAACTACCTGTCCATAGGCCCAAAAACCAACAAAGAAAACTCAAAATTGATGAGAACTTAGGTAAAATAAAAAGATAATTAGGATAAATCCCTTTGTGGTATAGAATTTAAAATTAAAAATAAATATCAGGTTTAAAATTTACAGTTTTTCTTTTCCTTTTTTTTTAACATCAGCTCACAGAAAGAATGTGCACGGCACTCTGCTAGTTAATTTCACCCACAGTGACAGTCCATGGTGCTAGAAATAAGACTGGGCATTGGGAAGTTACAGAGGACTCAACATCTGGACAAGGCAGGCACCTTGCAGAGCACTTTACTAGAGATTTGCCTCACCTTCTTACAATATTCTCAGACCTAGGACTTTTACAATATAAACATTTCACACAGGTTACTCTCTTTATAGCTGTCCCCTGCAAGTGATAACATATGTGGTGATAACTCAGTTTTTCTAATGAGAAAACCCAGAAACCAGCACAGCAGTGGGAAGAGAGACAGACTAAAAGAGGGAAGGGAGAAGCTCACTCACCGAGTTGGCCAAATTAAATTTTGTGAGTTTCTCTGCATAGTTTTTATCTCTTCACTCTTATGAAATGAAGGGAAATGGTGTTAAAACGTAATGTGTACCAAGCCAAATAAAACGAACATCAACAAATGGCATTATCTAGAAATGTGTCTCAGGGAATTTAAAACAAGACTTCCACCTAAACGTGCTCAGTCATTGAATCACACATCACTATAATAAGCTTAATAAGACTTAACAATGAAATTACAAGAAACCTGGTGAACTACAAGTATGTGTGTTCAGAATGATGGGGAGGGAAGGCAGTGACACTGGAGTGGAGTTCTGATGGAGACACACTTCTCCACATCAATCCTAGAAAGATTAAAGCACTTAGCAGTAATTTCAAAGCAGCATCAACCAAAGAACTCAGCCAACAATCTAGAAAGATTTTAAATTAAGTTGAAAAGAAAAGCTCTTAAGAGTGAATTCCCTGGTTAGTTCTAATTTTTTTTTTTTTTCAAATGGACATTGTTTGAGAAGAAAGCCAAAATACAATGCTGGTCATAAAAGAAAACTGCATTTGATCTTTTCTGCCCACAGGTAACCTGGTTAAACTGCTGTGCTCATGCTGCAGACTCCTCACACATCAGATGGGCTGTGATGTCCCCACTTCACAAGCACAGTCCATCATTTAGCATTGGCCTTTTTTGATATAGCCTTCTTTTAAATGTCACAAAATAGGGCAGCAAAAAGTCAACAAAAAATAAATAGGGTAAGCTAAAGAAACTAACAATCTATCAGAAGGTCCCCTGATAAAAGTTACTTTGTGGTGACTGCCTGAGAAAGGAACCCCTGTCCCAGTGTACCAGCAGCTAATTTGAGTTCTGAATCCAACAGCAGTTTGAAAAGCTTTCCACTCTAAAGGGCCCCAGTGCATCATAAAGATAAAGGATTTCAGTACAAAACCACCACAAAGACCTCTATTATCTTATCAGTCTTTGGTTACAACAGCTGAACCAATATGACTAAATTCTGAATGACTTTTTTCAAAACAGCAAAATACTGGAATTTCTTTGTTTTCTCATCAGTCAGCTATTGTCATTGCTCCCATATGCTACTGTCCATTTCTTAGTAAATAAAAGTTTAATAAATGCAGTGATTGTGCTCCTAGGAATCACTTAGGGACCACTACACAGGAAATGTGGCTCATGGACTGAGTGAGGTACAGACTGTCTTTGGTTTTTGTTTTTGTTTTTGTTTTTTTTCCCACCAAATGTATGAGAATTTCCCTCCTAAAATGTAAACAACTCTCATTTAAAATGTTATTAAAATCTACTGTGTACAAACAAGACAAGAATACCCAGGAACTCCCTAAATTAAGATCAAACTCCCCTGTCTATTCCAGGCACACTCACCTCTCCTTCAGCTTCCTCTCTCTCTAGCTGCAAAAGGAAGTCTATTCCTGGATCAACTGAGGTCTATTCATGTTGCAGATCCCAAAAGAGCAAGAACAATCCATGGAATCCTGCCATCTAGGCTCCTAACCTCACAGCTGGGCCTTCAGCCCGTTGTGCTTTATTAGCTCATCCTTTTGGGATCCGGAAATGAAGGTATCCTGAAACATCCCTCCTTCAGCAGAAGACAGGCTGCCTTTACATCACTGTTCTCTATGGATGATAACTGGTCAATGGCTACATCTCCATAATTCGCACATAAAAATTGTAATATTTGGCCTTTCAGAAACATGGAATTCTTTGGTCCTTTAGGGAAAAAAAACAATAAAAGAATTTTTTCAATAGTGCTGAATATAGAATTGGCTCTTTCTCAAGAAGTTCCATCAGAATTAGGAGGCAGGAAAGGAAAGATTAAGAAAAAAAGGCCTTATTTAGCAAAGTATTGTCTTAAGAAATTTTATGTGTTACCTTATTTAATCCTCATCCCAAATGTCGCATTGTTACTTTCATCTCACAGACAAAACCCCAAGCTTTCAAAAAGTAAAGAAACTTGACCAGAGATCATTTGATTGGATATGAATTCAGGCCTTCTGATTCCTAATCCAAGGAAGTCTGGAGGTGAAGGAAGAGGTATCTTCCCTTACATCAGAGTTAGAATACATCGTGGGGAATTTCTAAAAGTCAGGAGTAATGCTCTAAGGGACCTAGAATTTTAATGCCACGTAAGACTGAGAAATGCTCAAATTCTCAGTAAGGCTTTATTTACAAAATAATTTTAAAAGCTAGGCTAGGCAATTAGAAAACCAAAGAGGTGAGTAAATTGAACTTTGACAACTTACAGATGTAAAAATAGATCTTGATTTAAGTGATATGCTTGGAGTTACTCAGGAAATTAGCACCCTGCCTGGCAGTCAAGATCCCCTGCTATGTTTTATTCTCCAAAACCTCTCTCCTCAACAAGCATACGGCCTCCTGTTTCCAAATCCAAATACAAAGATTTTGTAGACCATGGCATTCCCAAACATTCCAGATACAAAATTTACAACACTGATGAAAGACTGAGAAATACACTCAAATATTTGCACACATCAAGTGTGCTGCTGTCTTAGGGTGCACTGTGGCTGCCGGCTGAGATGGTCAGGTGCTAGCCAAGAGGAAGTTACCTGGAGAAGTGTAGGAAGTTTTCCTACGAAGGACTGAGGAACCTCTCTGATACAACTAAGGCTTAGAACAGTTGCTTGTACAAACACACCATATCCTTCCCCGTTTCCGGTATTTACAACTTGCCTAGTGTAAATCAAGGGAATCCTTTCCCTAGCCCAATATGCGTGATTGTACAATAATAATAATTGCTTAAACTTATATAGCAATTGCTTTTTAAGCAACTGCTTAGGAAGAGCTTTCTATATATTTATTTGTTTGTTCCTCACAACAATCCTATGCAGTGGGTCATAGTGTTATCCGCATGTTAAAGATAAGGAAACCGAGGCATAAAAAGGTCAAGCAATTTGCCCAAGTCCTAAGCTATTAAGTTATATGTCTAAGATTCAAAATCAGGCAGTTTGGCTACAAAGTCTGCCCTCTTAACCCTATGATGAATGGAGAATAGTACTCCTAAATGATCCACCTTCTAAAAACAACTTCACCCCGACAATGTAGCTGAAATTCTATCGGAGGTTTGTTTTTTAGGTTGTGTGTGTGTGTGTGTGTGTGTGTGTGTGTGTGTGTGTTTAATACAATGTATCCTGAGGTCCTTACTAAAAAGAAAGAATTTACCTACGGAAGGATATATGACACCTTTTGTTTTTTTTTGTTTTGTTTTGTTTTGTTTTGTTTTGTTTTTAAAGTTTACTTATTTTTGAGAGAGAGAGCGAGCTGAAGAGGGGCAGAGAGAGAGGGAGACACAGAATCCGAAACAGGTTCCAGGATCTGAGCTGTAAGCACAGAGCCCGACATGGGACCTGAACCCACGGACCGGATGCTCAACTGACTGAGCCACCCAGGTGCCCCTGACACCTTTTGTTCTTTAAGATAGCTCAATCCACTAGCACTTAGCTCTGTTGACCTTTCAGCACAAGACACACATATCTACCATTGTTTGTAGTTGCTTTTCATTACCAACCCAATCTCTCACTCCCATACTCTCTCTTTTTCTCCACCTAATCTTATTTCTCCAAATTCTAAACTCCTGGTGCTGAGGACTCCCCACCCGTATTCCTATGTTTGAACGAATGCAATCAGACCTAGTAAGTGTCCCTAAACTCTCAAATATTGGAATTTTAGTTTTCCCCAACAGATTGATTTGGCTAGTTCTCTGGCTCTTAGTGGCCTTTTAGACTCCTTCTCAAATCCCCCACCTAGTTAGGTGTGCCCCTAATTACTTGATCAGCAATCTAGATAGCCCAGTCCATGCCATTTTTTTTTTCCTCCTGTTTTGTCCATAGGCATCAGGACATCCCAGTGGACCTAGCTGTTGTTAGTGCTAAGACTTTGAAATCAGAAGGTATGCTAAAAACTTTAAATTAAAACAAAACTGAACAACAACTAAAGGAGATTGCTTATTTGAGTTTTTACAGAATCACAAATAGTTCACAGATTCCCAAATCACTGTACTGAGTATCTGATCAGAGAGCAGGCCAGTAATACAGATTCCACCATTACAAACTTGAATTATGAGTTCGTAAAGGGGAAATGGAAATTTCATATTGATTTTGAATTTGCTGTGTCTGATTGTGCTTTAATAGCTGAATACAGTTGGATAAGTAGCAAGTTCTTTTTGTTCACTATTTTGACTTCAACATTGATTTCTGGGTTCAATAGGTGCTATCATCATCTTACTATAAAAATACATTACAGGGCTCAGTCAGTTAAGCATCTGACTTCGGCTCAGGTCATGATCTCACAGTTTGTGAGTTTGAGCCCCGTGTCGGGTTCTGTGCTGACAGCTCGGAGCCTGCTTTGGATTCTGTGTCTCCCTCTCTCTCTGCCCTTCCCCTGCTCACGCTCTTTCTCTGTCTTTCAATAATAAATAAATGTTTAAAAAAATTTTTTTAAAAACCAACACATTACATTTAGAGAGTTTTTTGAATGTTATCTAATGTTTCCCATGTAAAATCCATAATATTCAGGGCATAAATATTAAGGAATACGAAAGAAAGAAAGAAAGAAAGAAAGAAAGAAAGAAAGAAAGAAAGAA